>NC_142521.1:29345095-29542595 GCF_964205215.1 Stylophora pistillata | reverse complement strand
GCACTAGTATCGCAGAGGTCAGTGGTTCGAGTCCCGTACAGGCCTGAAATTTTTTTCAGGTCTGATTTTCACTATTGCTCAAATAGTGCTTTACTGCGAAGGATCGTTCTCATATACGTCTCATAACCGCAGTTCACACATATGTTTCATATGTTTGTTGTTGTTTGATTTATCATCTACGGGTTTATATCGAATTAATTTGATGGCCTGCTCCCAATTGGCTTGTTAGCTCAATTGGTAGAGCGCTGCACTAGTATCGCAGAGGTCAGTGGTTCGAGTCCCGTACAGGCCTGAAATTTTTTTCAGGTCTGATTTTCACTATTGCTCAAATAGTGCTTTACTGCGAAGGATCGTTCTCATATACGTCTCATAACCGCAGTTCACACATATGTTTCATATGTTTGTTGTTGTTTGATTTATCATCTACGGGTTTATATCGAATTAATTTGATGGCCTGCTCCCAATTGGCTTGTTAGCTCAATTGGTAGAGCGCTGCACTAGTATCGCAGAGGTCAGTGGTTCGAGTCCCGTACAGGCCTGAAATTTTTTTCAGGTCTGATTTTCACTATTGCTCAAATAGTGCTTTACTGCGAAGGATCGTTCTCATATACGTCTCATAACCGCAGTTCACACATATGTTTCATATGTTTGTTGTTGTTTGATTTATCATCTACGGGTTTATATCGAATTAATTTGATGGCCTGCTCCCAATTGGCTTGTTAGCTCAATTGGTAGAGCGCTGCACTAGTATCGCAGAGGTCAGTGGTTCGAGTCCCGTACAGGCCTGAAATTTTTTTCAGGTCTGATTTTCACTATTGCTCAAATAGTGCTTTACTGCGAAGGATCGTTCTCATATACGTCTCATAACCGCAGTTCACACATATGTTTCATATGTTTGTTGTTGTTTGATTTATCATCTACGGGTTTATATCGAATTAATTTGATGGCCTGCTCCCAATTGGCTTGTTAGCTCAATTGGTAGAGCGCTGCACTAGTATCGCAGAGGTCAGTGGTTCGAGTCCCGTACAGGCCTGAAATTTTTTTCAGGTCTGATTTTCACTATTGCTCAAATAGTGCTTTACTGCGAAGGATCGTTCTCATATACGTCTCATAACCGCAGTTCACACATATGTTTCATATGTTTGTTGTTGTTTGATTTATCATCTACGGGTTTATATCGAATTAATTTGATGGCCTGCTCCCAGTTGGCTTGTTAGCTCAATTGGTAGAGCGCTGCACTAGTATCGCAGAGGTCAGTGGTTCGAGTCCCGTACAGGCCTGAAATTTTTTTCAGGTCTGATTTTCACTATTGCTCAAATAGTGCTTTACTGCGAAGGATCGTTCTCATATACATATGTATATATTGTAGAAAGTTTATAAATTTCGAGGATGGACAACTTCTAACGTCAAAAATATAAAAAATTTTAATAAAAAATGTTTGGTCCGAGACCTTCTTCAGTTATTTACAACTTTCGATCGAAGTGCTAATGATTACGTAATTACAGAAAACGACTAATGAAGTGGTGCTAATAAGAAGATAACTAAAAACCTAATTACAGAGAAAGCAATGGACAAAATACAAGAAACAAACCCTAAAAACTAGGAGATAAGAATACTAAATATGTTAAAATAGTGGCGTAACCAATTGCAAAGAAGCAATGCGGCAAGCAGAGAACGGGGAGGCCCACTTTTAACTAAAACTGTAAACCGTAACAAAATCCCAAAACAAGGCCTTTGGAGCCCGAAAGGGCAAATTAGCAACAAAATCCCTGGAGGGGCCCTTAAATGATACTAATAATAATAAGATCCCTTGGCAGGGCCTCTGAGCCCAATCCACACCTAAAGGGCCGACAAAATCCAAGAAAAGGACCTTTCAACGATCAATTAGTAGCGCCTAATATAAGATGGAAAATTAATTATAAAAAATTCTATTTTTTGAATGAAATTCCTTTCTTTTATTCAAACCATGGAGTGCCAAAGAGAACAACTGAGCATTCCAATAAGCCTCTTTTGTGACTAAAAGCCTATCGATCTCTTCAGAGCCACTTGGGGCCTGTACCTGATCAATGCATTGATCAGGTACAGGCCCCTAGTTTCTCTCTTTTTTTATTTCAAAAGTTGTAAATAACTGAAGAAGGTCTCGGACCGAAACGTTTTTTATTAAAATTTTTTATATTTTTGACGTCAGAAGTTGTCCCTCCTCGTAATTTTTAAACTTTCTACGTTCGTGTTTGCTGTGAGGTTTGGACTGCGAATCTTTATTGATCCTCCTGGCGCGGTGCACCTTTGTTGGCCTGAGAGTTCCACTAACGACCTATGTATATATTGTATATATTATATAGGAATTTTATGGTTTTTAATTTTTTTTTTTAATATTCCCTAACACAGACTGGATGACTCGATTCTTCATGTGTTTTTCATTAGTTAAAAACACAAGTTTTATAATGGACACCAGTAACTCTCCTGGTAATCATATCACTTCACTGCATGGTATAAGAGTACTAAGCATGTGGTGGGTTATCTTGGGACATTGCTATGTCATGCTACATTTTTCCCCAGTGAGTAAGTATCCGCCAAATCAACCACCTTTTATCCCATGACCTCAATACTAAGCACTGTGGTTGGACGTTGCTCATGATCTATCAAAGTTTACTTAATTAGCCAAATTATACCCGAATTTTGATTAGTTCTTACTTATGATCTAGTGGAGAGCATAGGTGACATCACCATTAACATTAGTCTTATTCCTTACTGTTTAAAACGAATGCATCCCGTGTTGTCGAGGGACCTTAATCAAACCGCGATGACGACGGAAACGAGGACGTATTAAAAGATTTGGGAAGAACAATAGCTGAGCACGTGCGTTTTAAAACTTTGTTCATCTCGAGGCCATTATCTGCAAAACAGCAACGCGAAATCGTCAAATTTTGGCTCGTCTGAGAACGGAAACTCCGACGGCAAATTATTTAAGTTTTCATTTGGAACTCAACACTGCTCACAGACATTATGCTAAAGTTAAGATGTGGTGCTGTTACAGACAATAAACATATCAATATATCCAGCCATTTGCGATCGAAATTATGACTAAAAGTATAAATTCATTTTTTACTCGAAGTTTTCCAGACTGCTTGAGAACATCCGATCAAGATGTTTCCGACAGAGATGCAGTTATTGTTCTGAGCTCAATTCCAACCAATTAGTCTCGCGCTAACCAAGCAAGCAGTATAACGAATTCAAATTATAAGATCTAAATCAAGAATCTTAAAGAACCAATTTACACAGTCTATGCCTAAAATTAGAGTCACTTGACTAGAAAAACATTTTGGAAGCCTGATTGAGGTATCGTGATTGCGAGATTTCGTCCTTAATTTGCAGTGGCCTCCTAGTAACGTATTTATCGCTGCGTCACATGGACAAAAACAACGGAAAGTTGCCACTCTTTCACTACTATTTTCATCGCTTCTGGAGGTGGGTATTTCTTACTTCCCTCTTCTTCCGACAAAACATGTTGCGTTTCAATTTTAACTTACAAAGTCATACTTAGTCAAATAAAGAAAATAGGCTAAAAAGCAGAAACAAGCGTAGAAGCGGGTGCGCAAAGAACGAAAAAGAAATGGTGTGAAAACCATCACAAATCACGGCATTTGCATCATTTATCTTCCGAGATTATGTGATTACAATCTTTTTACAGGTTGACACCAACTTACATGTTTGTAGTGCTGTTCTAAGATAAATTACATGGATTTCTTGGCAAGGGGCCTTCTTGGTTTTTAGCACAAAATAACTCACAATGTGACAAGTGCTGGTGGACGAATCTTCTCTATAACAACAACTTCTATCCCAAGAAAACTAACAATGGGTATGAATCGGTGAGGCATTCAGCTATAAGTAGAAACATCTCATTTGTGCCACGAAACACCAACTGTCATAAAGCAGTTTTCGACCGTTTAGCGAATCATGGCAAAGATTTACGTCATGATTACCGTCGGCCTATCAGACTTCAATTTTTTAACATCAAACTTCAAAGTTTTCCCATTTTGCATTGCCTGCCCACTTGAGAAGGTCTTTCTGCTTGTTGATGATGGTCGGCAATGGTGTTTGCGTTAAAAAACAAGGCAGAAATTTCAGGTGTGGTGTACCCCTATCCACTGACTTAAGAAATCAAGTGATAGAGCTCGCATAGCTCCATTGTGTTTTTCTCTTTCTTTTTGCCTGGCAGCAATAAATGCATAGCGCTACCATGCATTGGGAGAGAATACCTTCAACTTTTGCTCTCAAAACATTGTTGTTATTACGTGCGTGGAAGCGTAGATACAATAGACGTTAACCAATGACCGCTCAAAGTTAAAACGGCAAATCATCAAAAAACGCTGGAAAACGCGGACGACCCAATGGATTGCCATATAGCTCTGTCTGATTGGTTAGAAGATTGCACGAGTTTTGTCGACCAATCATAAAAAATTTAAAAAATATATATCGGATTAGTTTCGACACTCAGTTTAAAATTGCACGATTGGTGGAAGATTCAATTTCATGGAACCATGGTAAATTAAAAGGTGTCACTTAGAACCTCTGAATAATTTTTTAATAACATTAGATTTGTCTCCTTTTTACTCTGCAGTGTATGAGTTGGACATGGTACTTAGCTGATGATATGCAATTTTACATCATTGCTCCTGTGATCCTGTTCATAACATACAGGTGAATGAACTTTAACACCATCAGGTCTTGCAGTCTTCTATTACATAATGTAGGTAATCCTACTTTCTTTAGCAGCTGTTCGTATGTTGATACACTGTCCATGAAAACCGCTCTCAGTCCTTTTTCCTGTATCCTCTCCAATTTCCGCTGGTCAGATGCTCTAAGGAATAGCCAAACAAGTGAGCAATAGTTTAGCTTCGGGATAATTACCACTTTAAACAGATGTAACTTCGTCCTTCCTGGAACTAGGTTCTTCATCCTCGAGAGGGCACCAATTTTGCAGTTTGCTTTCCTACAGACTTGTTGAATGCACCAAAAATAAGTTTATTATATATAAGGAATCCTAACAGCGTTCAAGAACTTGTGCATTCCATGTCTTCATTGTCAATGACAATCTGCGCCTGTTGCGTATTCTTTGCTTTTGACGCTAGAAACATTGCCTGATATTTGACTTTGTTTGCCAGCAAGAAATGATCTTTATACTAGTCGGAAACAATCTTAGTCTCCTTATTTAACAGAGTAACAACGTCTTCAATCAGCTGATGAGAGGCACATATTTGATGGTCGGCTGCGTCTATAGAAAGATCACAGTTCTTAATACCAAAACTTAAGTGATTCTGAAACATGTTCCACAGCAAAGGTCCGAAACATGACCCTTGAGGGCAGCCTTTTCAGATATCGTGCCAAAAACTGTGGCAAGGTTAACCCTTCCCTGCCGGTCTTGAAAATACGATCTTAGGAGAAGTAATGACAAATCAGAGAAATTATAGGCTTGCAGTTTCTTGACCATGAGCGCCGGAAGGAGAGAGTCAATGCTTTGCTGCTATCAGTAGAAATGACCCCCACAAACTTTCCTTTGTCAATGGCCAGTCTCCAATCTTCTATGAGTTTTATTAGGGAAGTCTGGCAGTTGTGACCCTTTCTGTAAGCTGATATATTTTGAGAAAGACGTGAATCTACCTTGGTTACCTTTTGCTTGCTTAGCAGCAGTTCAAAGACTTTATTTACGGCATTTAACACTGTTACGGGTCTGTAGTTATTCTTCCCCATTTTGGAATTTTTCTTGAAACAGGTACTCAATCCCCTCTCTTTCATCTCTTGGGATAATACCCAGATATTATTGATAGATTAGACATTTTTGTCATTGATGGTGCAAGTTCCATTGCGGCTATCTTCAATATTCTCTGCGGTATTAAGTCAGGACCAGTGGACTTTGAAGAGTTAGGGCCATCTAAGGCTTTTGTAGTTTCGTCATAAGAGATCTCTGTAAATGTGAACGTATCGGTAGACGGCCGGTTGTTTTCAATGTTTGTGACACTTGGATGGGCTATAAAATCGTCCTCTGTTAAAGATAATTTGGATTACCACCAATATCGTTAGCTACAGTAGCACAATAACCAGCAAACTCTTCCTAAATTACGTTTTAGTCTTTAGCCACAGTTCCGTTCACATTCTATAACATACGATCATTATCGGAGGCTCCATTTCCGTTTGCCAAAAGAGGTTTGAAGATTTTGAAGAATTCCCGATTTTGAAGACTACAATAATGATCTTAATTCATTTATTCCTGCAACGATTACAATATTTTCGGGCAGCGATTCACCTGCGAGTTGTTCGGAGGTAAACAGCAAAGAATATTTGGAGTTTGAGTAGCCAATCAGATCACGCCTTCCACTATTTTAGTTAAGACTTATTATTATCTTTATCATTATTAATTTCAGGTTTCACCTGCGAGGACTGCTTGCCATTGTCGCTGTATTGTTGGCTGCCAGTTTTTTCATTACAGCCACCATTTATTCTTCTTATGATCTCACGGGGTTAGAATCTTTTCTTTGCTTGATATTTAGTCCTTTGGTAAGTTGTTTCATCCCATCAATATGACTGAACAATACTTTGTAATATATATTTGTGCTATTCCGTTGCAGTGATGATTACGACCTTGTATACACCAAACCATACTGTCGTATCCCTTCATACCTTGTTGGTATGGTGTTGGGATATTTGCTTTATAAGGCAAAGGACTGGAGGCTCCCTACAAAGGTATCGCGATCATTACGGTATATCCGCTCTCCTTTGGCACGTCAAAAATCTAGTAAAGCGTATTTTGGCTGATTGTGTAAGACCAAAACCATGCACCTTTGTCACAACGGCAAATGAGAAAGAATCGGAAAGATGATTCAAGGGGCCAATAAGCTAGCCTGTTGAAAGCAATCATTTGGTAAAACGGAGCGAATTAGTTAAAAAAAAAATATAAAACGCGTAAGTAGAGACGGAGTGACAAAGCGGGGAAGGTTTGAAAACTGACTAGTCTGTTGGTTTTTTATTAAAATTTCTATATCTTTGTCAGTGACTAACAAGGAACACTGGTATCGTTTGAGCCAGAAGGCTTCAAATTATCAATGAAAGATCCTTTTTTAACAAGTCGTTAACAGAAAATTCCACTCTTTGACTTATCATGGAAAATCTAGACAAATAATTTTAAAATACTAAAGTTTGCAGATGTCAAGCACTCGAATGAGGGTTTCCAGTCTTCAAAAAGATGTCGATACTGCCATGAACAATGCAGTTGCTGAAGACAAAGTACAAGAAGAAAGTTTCAGATTTTCCACGTGTGACGACCAAACTGCTGTTTATAACTGTTAGAAGAAGATTCGGGAAAACTGGCTAGGCTTTGTGACACAACTTTCCAGGCACAAATACAAACAAAATAGCTTAGGCAAGTTCACGCTTCGAGTTAATCATCTCATTTGGAAAATAAAAAGGAGTGAATTCATGTTCCTTTAAAAATTTGATATTTTGGGGGATGTGTCACCCATTCTCCACTTATCCTTGCCTATTTCCTCTATTCTCTATTCCATAGCTATGTAACCAATATCCTAGAGTTGAAAAATCAGTAGTGGGTGTTCATGAATCCTTTTGATGATCACTATTTGTTGCTCTTTGTCAAGTTTGGCAAGTACGTGTTTAATGTGACTGGCTGGTGTCTGGCCATCATCCTCGCTATGTCCACTTTGTATGGCAAATACCAGACTGTAAGAGAGGACAATCCTCAACCGTTCTCTCGCACCCAATCCATCTCATACGGGACCTTTTCACGATTTACGTGGAGCCTGACAATTGCCTGGGTAATTTTTGCGTGCCAACGCGGGCTCGGAGGTAAGTTAACGGTTCGTTGTTAACAATGGCGATTTGCAATTTTTGCACTCGTACAAATTATTGTAGGATATTTAGGTGTACTTTGGCAAATTACTGGCTAAAAGGAAAGAAACTCATCGCCAAAGTTCAACTGATGCTCATGTAGAATGTCACTTAGCTTTAGAGGTGGAATGTAGATTAACGGACTTAATGCGGTGGACATTGACAGGCCCTTCTTTCTTGCACGTGATATAGTTTGCATGCATCGACAAATTTTGTTCCTAAAGAAGCTTATGTGAGCAGCGAGGAGCTCATTTCAAATTGCTACTGTCAATTACGATATATTCAACCAATCAGTCGCCAAGATGTTTTACTTCTGGTGTACACAAGAAACCTACCTCCTTTCTTGACAATGGAAAGTTATAAATTTGTTTTTCATCGGTATAAATCAAAGGAAACATGCTATCCTATAAACAGAAGCATGTGTTTTAGAAAATCTTAAAAACAGGAAGGTAGGCCTAGACCGGTAAACAGAACACATTTTCGTTCTTATTTGCACCTCACTAATGAAGGCGATTCTCATGTTGAATTTCTCTGAATAAACGTGCTAATTGATAGGACAATAAAAACTCTACATGAGAACGTGTCCATTTTTTGAGTCACATGCATGATTTGGGCCTCGTAGACGTCATCAAAAGGCTTGCACTCCCTCTCTACAACTACTGTCTAGATATTTTTAGGTAAGAGCAAAGTGATGTTGAGAAAAAGAGGCGCGGCGGCCTCATGGTGCGCTCGACTCCGGATCGAGTGGTCCGGGTTCGAGCCCTGGCCGTGAACATTGTGTTTTGTTCGTAGGCAAGACTCGTTACTCTCACAATACCCATCTTCACCCAGGTGTTTAAATGCTGGGGGGTAACCCTGGGATAGACTAACATCCCAACCAGGGGGGAGTAGAAATACTCCTAGTCGCTCCTTGCTACGAAAATCGCTGGCCTGATGAGCCACTTGACTCATAAACAGACTTTACCAATGTAGAGGTCTTACCAACGGCTTAATTAGATAGTGGTGAGGGGAAGGGCGTTAAAGTTCAATTAATGCAGCTAAAAGACTGGTCAATAATTATCCCGTCATAAAACTCTAAGCTTTGTGAAATTCTTATGATCCCGGCTCCTTCCTCTCTGAAATCCACGCGGTCATAAAAAAATTACTCAACACCCCTTAGGCGATGTATAATTACTAGTTCCTTACCCCTTCTTCCACGTATTTTCACTTTGAAGGTTTGGTGAACAAGATTCTGTCGGCCCGTTTCTGGATTCTTTTAAGCCGTCTGAATTACTGCAGCTATCTCGTTCATTTCGTTGTTCTTTTGAACCTGTTATGGTCAAATGAGTTTGTTTGGACTTACTCTGACGTTCACATGGTGAGTAACATACTTATAAATTCTCAGCCTCAAGTTATCCTAGCAACTTTGTCGCATTAGAAATTAATTCAGTATTTTGATGGCTTTAAGAAGGGTCATTGCACCTTCCTCCAACGAAGCACTAAAATGATGATTGATTCCAAATCTCTGATTTTGTATTTCCTCAGGCCTATCGTTTTGCAGGCGTCACGAGCTTAACATATGGAGTAGCATTCATATTGTCTGTTTGTGTGGAAGTTCCAGCCATGCAGCTAGAAAAACTGATCCTCAATAGAAATAGTTGAACAGTGACGTCATACAAATGTTCAACAGTGTGTCTACTGATTACTTGCCTGTAATTTCATTGATAAAGAAACTGGATTTCCACAAAAAGTCTTGTTAAAATCCCACCCCTCCTAAATGGGTGACTAAATGATTTGTGATGAAGTCGTCTGTAAGCTTGGCCGTGATGGCAGTAGTTATTCTTTGTTTTGTTCACGGTGGAGTTGCCGGTAAACACCGAAAGAAGTGTACGTAAAAATGAAGAACCAGAGCCACACAAGATATTTGTGACGATCGCAGGTCATAGCTGACAGTAGACAGGTGTACAGCAAGGGAAGAAGAAAGGTTCACTCATTTGCATTCATCAGCGAAACAAATTGGAATTATCCTATGTAACTGTAAGTTCACTGATTATCCAACTACACACCTTAGAGTACAAATAACGCCGTGGACGAATACAAACATCACGCGATATTTGTGCTCCAGAGTTCTGGTTAGACAGGTTTTCTCGCATCGCGCAAGTGAATTGGATTGAAGTTAAGAAAAGAAAAATGGCCGACAACTTGAATCATACTTCTGACGAAGAAGAGTCATAATGGCTGGCAAATAAAGATACAAGTTTATTAGATAAATCGAACGAAGACAAACGACTAGACGACCAGGAAATTTCTTCATTTATTGAAGAAAACAGAATCAGCAACACGACAACGCGCCAATTCCGTTCCGCTTCGCATACTTCTGTCACGCACTCCCCGTATACATAGTTAATCGAGGCCGTATATAAATATCTGCGAAATTCGCCCGCACTGAAATAACAATTTGGCATGTTGGATAATAAATGACTTATAAGATGTTTTGTTGTGTAGTATCGCTGAGTATTTTTACTCGTTACTTGTATTTTGACGAGCCCGTAGGGCCCGTAGGGCTCGTCAAAATACGGCACAAAATAATGATTTAGAACAAAGGGTCACCGGAGAAAAGAAAGGAGACGTTTGGGAAAATCGAGTTATAGAACATTTTCATAGTGTATAGACTTGACAATTAATGAGAGAGAAACTTAATGCGAATGAACGGATCATTGTCATCTCAATGAAGTGTGCCATATGCCTTTTGTCGTCCACTTTTTGGTTTTATTTCTTCGATGGTTTGGATTCAAACAATATACCAATATTTTTAGAGATTCATGAGTCAAAACAAATCTGTGCTAAAAAACTTTTACATGTCCGACCTGTCCTTAGAGAGGCCACCTTTAACTATGTTAAACAGGAAGGATATTGGATACACTATCCGAGCCGGAAATTTTTCTCGTTTTAGTTTTCTTTCATCAGAGAGCAAAACAATTGGAAGTCTGACTAATCATGAGACTAATTGTGACAACCGGTTAAGCGTCATTTATCTACAAAACAACGACATCAACAACGACATGAACAGCGACATTTTCTATGCTATTATTCAATAGTTGCAAAAGTTTGCGAGGTGTGCAGCGATTAATGGCATAAGTTTTCTGAGAAATTTCTATCAGTGGTATTCCATCTGGTCCAGGATATTTCTTAATGTTCAAATAAGATTACATGTTGAAGTGGAGCCTCACTAACAGCAAGAAAGTAAACGTCGAGAGTGGGTGATTTCTTTAATAAGTCAGTAATACTCGAGTAGCCGGCAAAATAATATCCACTGGTAAGTTCAAGTTTCAACGTGTTCATGTTATGGGTCATCTTAACCTCACGCTTGGTCAATAACGCATATATATCGCTGACCTGGGATGTTACTGACTCACAAGATACCCCCGTGACGTGACGTACTTTAAAAAGCGAGAACTATATTACTGACATCACTAAAAAGAAACTAAATTACTAAATGATGTTAAAAAAAACTAATTATGAAATGCTTCTCAGCACAGGTTTCGCACCATCAAACCTAATTTTCGTAAAACGAAAATAAAAATTTCTTGATAGTGCTGGCTTGAGAAAGCTGACAGTTTGAAGAGCTAGAGGTTTTTGAGAATTTGAGTACGATTTTATGTCTGTCAAAAACCATGAAATGCTTAACAATCAACAAGCTTGTCACGTCATGATAAACCTACAAGCAAGAAAAAAACCAACGAAAGCACTACTCACATTTAAATGAAATGTATAGTAGTTCGACCTGCGGATGATTCAGAAAAAGTTATCCTCACGGGAGACTTAGGAATAAAGAAATGAAAAAAAACAAAAATAAAAAGTACAAAGACCTGATTGTTAGATTTCAGATTCAGCGCCTTCATAGTATTTTTAGCACCTTTTGTCAAGGAACATGTCATCCCATAAACTCGTGATCGCATGAGAACAAAAACCAAACTCTACGTGATCGATCTCAACCGGTGTCCGCTTGTCCCAGATACTAGTAGGGTGCTATATTGTAAAAATAGCCGCGTTTTGAACAAAAGAATAGTCCTTCACTATATCTATTAAATCTCGTATAATGCAGAAGCATTACTAACCAAGCGCGAGGTCAAGATGGCTGGATATTGGTCGAGTTCTTTTTTTGCATTTTTATGGCCGAGATGAAGTCGAGGTCTATAAAAATGCGAAAAAAGAGCGAACTTGGTTAATAAGCTTGGTTAGTAAAGGATTGGCTAATAAAGGATTCATTATATTGCAAAAAAAAAGATTCGCAAAAAGAATTAAGAGTGACTTGTTTACTTTGAGAGCCGGGAAAGAAAGCCAACCGTGTTTGTAGTACAACAAACTCACGACAGTCGTTTCTGTTTTGCTTGTTTTGATTATCTTCTGCCGCTTTTTCCGTTTCCGTCGCCGAAATTGTCCGAGAATTCGAACGCAGCTCTAATTCCATCTAGTCATGCACGGGATCAATGCGAGCAATCCCGTTTCGGGTGGCCAATCAGAACGCAGGATTCACTTCATCTTGCCCACAAGCGCTACAAGCGATGTAATGAATGTGTATATTGAAGGTCCATATCTCATTTTAGCCCTTCTCAAACTTAAAAAGGTAGAGTTACGAAGCCTGGTAGACCAATTTTTTGCCAATTCTCTAATTTGTTGGGACTCATTCGACTCGTTATGATATTGGTAAAGCGTTGGAAACTCACTTTTAAAGCTGAAAAGTTTCAAACGGTAACAATATTCGACAACTACAATAAATGAAAACAAAAAAGAAAAATACAGCAGTTTTTCTCCTTTCTACGGGCTCCTGGTTAATTAAAGTCTCACAAGCCGATTCCGGTGAGGTAATAATATAAACCAATGTTGAGATAGGACGATGTAAATATCGCACGGTCTGCTTTTAGCGATTGTTATAAAGTTGGGCAAAGTTCCAAAATTTCAAAACCAAAAAGAAACAGAACCGTGTAAGGAAATTTTAAGTTTTGAATGGTTTCTTTGCAATTCTTTTGTCGAAGTCACCAACTGAAAACTTTCAGACTGCTCTTTTAACACCAGATTAATATTCACCCGTTGACTAAGTGTGACGCGTTTGAAACGTGTTTGTACTATTTTTGGCAGATTCAGTGCCCTACGAGTATTTTAAAATCTTTCTTCATGCCGTTCCGTCAGCTCGTGTGAGCTAATATATAAATTTATATGTATTAGTAAACAAAACTCGTGATCAGCTTTTTGGTTAACGACGGTAAAAGTATAAATAAACCCACGATGAATCGCACTTATCGTTCGACCAGATTGGATCTAAAATGGCTAACACGTTTAAAGCCTTTGAAGTTTTCTTGTTTCTCACCCTTCAAACGTCCTGTATAATGGCCTTGAATCTCTCAGCATACTACGACCAGTTTGCACATCCACTTGGCCTTCAACTACCACTTCCAAATATCTCTTCGGTGGACGCGAAGGTCTCCAAGGAGTGTTGGGACGCTGTGCTCAAGCTGGACGCTTCAACGATTGCTCATTGTGAGTACAGTCTAACCTGTATTTAGCGGTCACCCAAGTCCCTCAATTGTTTTCTCCTTAATTAATGCAAAATCGCAACGGCCTTTCTCTTATTGCTTTCCACATGTCTTCTATGGTCACTGAAAAGCGGCGTTGTGTATCTTTGTTATGGCTACTGCCTTCTATGGAGATGAAGCCATAATGTTGCACTATTGAGTGAGTGTGATAATAGAATACGAACAACCACTTCACCCACAACGAAGTCTGTCGAGAGTTACCCGATATTCCTCGCTCTCGGCTTTTGTATGTTTCGGGGCATCTTCGGTCGTTCAACGCTTACTGACGATTTCTCTCGGATCGCCTCGAATGTTAGTCGGAATTAGCATCTGATCATATGGTTTCCTGATGCTACTCATTGTTTGTGATGAGCATCTCACAATTATTTCAGGATGGCGTCTAAAAAAAAAAACAAAGCTTTACCTTGCAGAAATGTCTTAAAAGTGTGATTTCTTCTTTGAAGATAGAGTATTTTACAGTTCAAATCAGCGTATTATGCCCAGTAAATCCGAAGATATAGTTTTTTTTTGGTTCTTGCCGAGACACTACAAAAGATGATGAACTTCTCAAAATAATTTCACAGTGGCGTCTCCGGCACGGAAGTGAAAAAAAGACTTTTCTTCACTGAAAAATCGAAATAGGTTTGATCTGCACGTCGTGAAAACTTTAAGGAAAATGTTATTGATTCGAAAAGAGAACACTTTGCCATTTCAATCAGCGACAAATGCTCAAAAATTCCGTTAAATTTGCGAGGCGAGCAAGGTCCGAAATATGATACCTTGAGTTTACAGTGACCTCGTCGAACGGTGGAACAGTGGAATGGCGGAATAACTCACAACGTGGAATGCCCTGTTGTATGAAACAAAAGTCCCACAATAATGGAATTGCGATGAAGCAAGAAAATAATTTATAATTAACTGGCAAAATCAAAGTTAAAATTCAAAGAAGCCTAGTTTAATCATTATTGGAGTCTAGAGAATAAACCGATAGAGGAACAGTGAGGTTCTTGAGCTAGCCCCTTAAGTTATCATTACTATCATTATTATTGATATGATCATTATTGTTATTATTATCATTATTATTATTATTATTATTATTATTACTATCATTATTAGTATCATTATTATGTTAATATGATTATTTGTTACCATTTGATTATTGGTGGTTGAGTGTCAACTAGTCACTATTTTTCTTGAATCATCTTCCCATGTGGAACGAGTCTGACTCATGTATATATGGGATGTGGCAGCAGTAGCCATTTGCAGTCTTTTTTTTATAATACCGCTAGCCTGTGCAACCTGTATCAAGCGGTCATCCCGCCATTCCCCGTAGGTGACCGCCTAATCACAAGTTCGACTGCACTGAGTATTTAGTAGTAAATTTTAACTTCTGTCACCATGTAGTATGGAAATTAAATTGTGTATTTTGATATTGATACTGTATGATGGCATCAGTGTCATTTTAATTGTAACAGTGTTACACATTTCGCAAATTCTGAGGTTTTTTGGGAGATTTTCGTTTTGTATGACTACGAGCGATATTTACGAACCAAAGCTTTAAAGAAAAGCCGTAGTGTCAAGTTCTTGCGTGACGGGTGAATCGCAACCACAAAACGTGACCTGCCTCGGTCCATGCGTGACTCACGCTAATTCCTCACTGCGTCGTTTTGTAATTTGTGTTGTATAGTCTGTTAATCGAACACTTGCTACAGAAAATTCTTCAATAACCTTAACAGCATGTCGTAAAAAGGAGAAGAAAAACGCTGATGTAAAGAGTAAATCGGACTACTTTACGCGCACAGTTCAGCTTTTAAATGTAACAATCCAATACAAATCATCGCAGACGATCCAGAGCGTCGACTAGGAACGGACAAAAAACAAAGTAGTAACAACCACGTTTTCTGTCTTGTTGAAATTATCGTCATGTGCGTGATGTCAACGTTTTCGAAAAGCTCCGTTTTCGTTTCCGTTTCCGTTTTCCGCACACACGAAGAAGATTTAGCCAGCGTTTTCAAATTTACCCAATCTAACTGGTGCTTTTACAAAGCTTCGTTTCAGTCGGTAAAAAATTCCTTTCGGGTATTGGGGACGGAAGGCCTAACCAATTAAATAAAGCTGCGTATTTGAATTCACGTTGGCCTCGGTGTATTCAACATTTTCCTGTCCAGGGATGTGAAATCGAATGAGCTAAAAAATTAACTAACAGAGGGAAATCACGGACCTAAATATATCTAGAGAAAAATTTAACAAGAATGCCAACCAATAAGACAAACAAAGTCCCTCACCAAACTACATCTTGCGCAATCACGGACGAAATGAATTATATCGAATTTTTCATCGCTATTTCCGTCGGTTGAGGCCTGCAGGGCTTGAATGCACATCGTGCACAATCCAAAACCATCCGCAGAGAAATAAAAGGCGGAAAGTTTTTATGTTAGTCAAGATAGTCCACGGGTTTTGTCTTCAAGTCCAAAACGGCTGAATCACGGGAGATAAATTATTGTCTTGCATATAGAACGAGATGAGTAAGGGTCTTCAAATCTAGCGATCTGCACTTTTTGCTCGATCCGTCGAACGCACGTTTTACTAACTAAAATCCGGATCCGGGATACCTTAACCTGACCTTTTTTTCGGCTAAGTTTGCGAAAATATTTCATTTCATGCATGCGCATGTCATGACAGCAAGATACTAGCATGATTCAGTTTTGACCTCGCTCGTATCTCTAACTGACATATCCCTAAGATTAAGGTCCTTCATTTTGATTCTAACCGCATGAAATCGAAACAGTTATTGAAATATTATTACTACACAGACCCACGAGAGAGTGGAATTTATTTTGTTATAATAGATCATGTGATTTTTTGTGTAAGCTGCAGCTTTCCGAAAGAAAAAATTATTCCTCCAATAAAAAAAGGACATAAAAAAAGTGGCTTACGACGGAATTAAAAATTAAAAGCCATGTTCTTAGTTACAGAGCATATCACGGTTTGAATCGTTCAGTTGCGCTGAACAGAACCGGCTATATAAACCTATTCAACATCCTGTAACCCGGTGCTAGTACGATACGGAGTTAACTATCGATTTGCCAGCGCGTGCCAAAAACAGAAACTTTCCTTAGAGAAAAACCTTAGCTATGACAAAGTTTAAATGACGAGTGTTTGCAAATACAGTTTCTTCGTTATGTTTAGCTGTTTGTCGTTATTATCATTGTTTTGATCTGTTCAGTTAATTTTGGAGGGCGTTATTAAGGGAGGCCAATAGGTCAACGGGGAGTTAGTTGAGCGAGCGGCATTATACGGAAAATATTTTACGTCTATATGTATCTGTATCCTTGTTGGACGGCCTGGGAAGCTTTACCTGCGTTTTGAGGGTAAAAAAGCTGTTTTCAGTCACTCATACTTGACACACATTACTTTGCAGACCTGGATGCACTTGGCAAACCTGGAAGTGGAATGCTAATTGGCAATTTTGCCATGCTTGGATCATACAGCGAATGCACGAAGACCATCGCTGATGCCCACTATTGCACAGCCTTTCTGTCAATATCATCACTTCCTAAGGTAGGTCTTGGGCCAGCTAGATGGCTATTATTCCATTCTATAAATAAAATAAAAGGGAGATATGGGGAAGAGAGAGAGTGGATAGGTGGGCATGCGCAGTTGTTCAGATAATGACATTGATCCACATTCTCCGCCATGGGTAGTGTATTTCTTACGTTCTGATTGTTTCTCTTTTTCTCTTTTATCTGTTCATGTACCATTTGACCACGTATGGAAAACTGATAACCGTACGAAGTTAACACGACTTCTAATTTATTTTCATTTTAGGACCTTCCAATTCCGGTTCCCTGGGGCCTCTGTACACCAAAACAGTGCAGTGAACATGACATAACCCGTGCTCTACGATTCATCTTCAAATGTACGGCATTTCGTGCAGTATAATTTATTTATTCAATATGTAAATGGAACGCACGATGTCTATCGGTTGTATACTAGCCATCTTCCTTAATACAAAAGAGGAGGACATTGAGGAGCTCGGAAAAATACAAAATCTAGATGCAAGACATGGTTGCTTGAAAAGTTGACAAAAAAAAAAAAACCACCATCGCGATATCAAACTATACGTTTTAAACCTACGAGGGACTGACATGAATGCAGTACTGAGCCATTTTGCACACATTTAAAATTTACTGATAATAATCTTTGTCTAATGAGTACCCACTTGCAACCCTTTTTTCAACTCGCTTTTAGCACATTATCTGAATTTTGCAACTAATAACAGCTATTCTAGTTCCGATCAAAAGGAAAGTAAGAGGTTTGATTAATGTACAATTTAAAAAAAATTAACAATTTTTTAGAACTTCTTCGAACAGTAGTTATAGAAATTCTTTATTCTCCGACGCGTTTCGTCTAACTGTCATAAACTTCTTCAGGGAGCTTTTTGCAGGGGGCGTTTTAGCGAAAACAAGGGCTCCCAAAAAGATTTTTCTAACCTTGCCTTCGACGTTTCAAATTTTTCATAATTTCGCCCATTCCTGTTCATAAGTCCGAACAGGAAGCCTCTATGGTCATTGACCCTGTAAGAGCCGTTAACAATGGCTTCTAAATACAGTCGTGTAGAGTTACTTTTTAACCCAGTCTGAAGAAGTTTACAACAGCTAGACGAAACGCGTCGGAGAATAAAAATGTCTTACAACCACTGATCGCCGTGCTACACACTAGTTTAGTTTTCAAAAATATTTTGAAAACTTGAGAGGAATTCGCAACAACCCAATTTTATGTTGTTGTTGACATTTTCAATAACGTTCAGGGTTCATTTTTCTTTTTCCCTTTTCTTTCCTTTGGCTAACCAATCATGTTTAGAGAACTTAAACTTGACATCGAGGTTAATCACTGCAATGTGAGATTTCTTTCTACGAAATTCCCAAAGTTTCCCTCCTTAGCATAAATACTAAATCTAAAACGATTCACGTGTTTACGTTTTTATGATAATCTTTACAGGTCCTCAACAGTATGTACAACACTTCTGTCCAAGCTTTAGTTTCAAGGTTGTTAGAGTAATTGACTGACTGGGTTCATCTCTAAAAGAAAAACCCTGCTCAAGAAACTTTCAATCACTGTAGGGAAATGATCATTATTCGTACTTCACTCAAGAATTTTAATGGAGTGCAACATGAAAATCACACATGCGTTCGTCATTGACCAATCGGTAGCGAGATAATTTGTTGGGTATACAGGAATAGATAATAATTCATTTTGGTTGCCAAGACTTTGAACAAGTGTGAGGCTAAGGGTGACCTAATGATACAAGCGTTGGTGCTTTTCAAAAGTAAGTCACTTTATCATGCTAACTACATACTGGTCTCTATCATAATAAGGTCACCTTCAGCCTCACTCCAAATCAAAGGCTTGGCAGCTAAGTAAAAAACTGTAAAATGGCCTATTGCCTACTGCCCACTATCCAACGTCTAAATTGAGAATCTATTCTTATTTTGTTTTCCAACTCTACAGCTCAACCTGTATCCTTCTTTAGTTATTCCACAGGTCAGCTTGAAGCCCATTCAAATTGGATCGAAGGAGATATCTGTGGTCTGCGACAAAAAGTCTGAGTACACAACGGGTGTTATCATCACTTTGTAAGTACAACAGCCATTAATAACAAATCGATATCTTAAGGAGGGTAGGTTCCTAGGGAAACTGTGATGCTGCGATTGTGGAGGGTATTGTGGAGGGTATTGTTTTTTAATGAGTTGATAATGCAAATTGGCCACTTCATTACAATATCAACTCTGTGTTTTTGTTTTGTTTTTTTGTTTTTTTGGTTTTTTAATATTACAAATCTTATTTACGACATTTATTGTTTACAATACATAAACTATATTATAGCACATTCCCTACAAATGCATCACTTCCGATAAACTACTTACAATAAGTTGCTAACATTAAAATCCTATAAATATTTTACTATTTACATTGACTATTTACTTGACTCAGTTATCTATATATTAGGCAATCAACCGACCAGTGCGGGCCAATAATCGATATTCAACTTCGGTGAACCAGATGTGAGGCTACATTTTGTTCTCACCCACTGCACCAGTTGCGAGTTTCAGTACGATTTTAGAAACTGTTATCTTTGAAAACTTGAAAACAAGTTGATTAAAAGTATTTCGTGGCTCGATTTCTGTTCCCAATTGATTATCTGATATGGGGAGCGTCTGTTATAGAATTTTTTGCGCGATGGAAGACAATTTCACAACGGTTAGACTTACAACTTTACACGACGGCGGCGCACATTTCAAGGCAGAGAAAGAATGATACGACTCTGTGGTAAAGTTCTTATTTTTTATCTAAGCTCTAGTTTTTCTTTCAATAGGGCTCTTTGTGGTTACATCTTGTCCCTATGCCTTCTGGGTACAATCGTCGACTGCACTCTTAGCTTTTTGGAGTCACGTCCTTCAAATATCAACGAGAATAATGAAATTTCTTTAGTTGAGAGTGGCCATATTATTACAGATAAAGGTGAAATTCCTAATGGTCAAGAGGGTAATCACGTGACCGAAGACACTTATCTTCTCGGACATTCCCCTAAAGCGAATTCAAGTCCGTCAGAAACTCTATCAAGTTCACAACTTCAAATGATAAGGCAACGTAAGTACAATAAGTGGATGCATTGCATGTAGTCTTCAAAAGGAATACATCTGACCACTGTTGTGTCGGGAGAACCTTAATTAGAAAAAAGGACTGGGTCATACTGTGAGTTTACGGGTTCTTCTTGTGTTCGTCACTTATACATGTCTCTGCCACATTTTTTTATTGTTCTCCATTTCAACTGTCTCGGCAACGAGAGCTATCTGAGCCGACCAAGGATGACATCAGAAGCAGAATTGCTTCCACTACACAATCAACGTCACTACATGACAGCAACTTGACTAAAGACGAACAACGCGCACTGAAACGACTGAGAAACGACGAGAACATTGTCATCCTACCAGCCGACAAAGGAAGAGTTACTGTTGTCATGGACAAAACTGACTATCACGACAAAATGGACGCACTAGTTAACGACAAACGAACCTACGAAGAACTCAAACGTGACCCAACTCCTGCACTTCAACGTAAACTCAACAGTAAACTACTGACACTCAAGAAAACGAACGCCATTGACACCTAACGGTACTATCGACTGAGGCGCTCGGTACCACAGCCACCGAAACTCTACGGTTTGCCGAAACTACACAAACCTGGTTTCCCGATGCGACCTATTGTTTCTTTCTGTGGCTCTCCCACATACCAACTATCCAAGTACCTGACGACAATACTACGTCCGCTAACCGACAAATCCAGACATAAACTACAATCCACTGAAGACTTCATTAACGCTACCAAGACTGTTCAGATATCTGACGACTACAAACTAGTGTCATTTGATGTGAAATCACTGTTCACAAGTATTCCACTTCAATTGGCATTACAATCTACTGAGACTACAATCCGACAATCTACCGACCCACTACTGCTACCGACAGACGACATCATGGACTTGCTAACCATTTGCCTAACGTCTACTTACTTTCAGTACAACGGTAAACACTACAAACAGTTACACGGCACTGCCATGGGGTCTCCAGTTTCTGTTGTTATAGCAGAAATTGCGATGCAGAACATCGAAGAACGCGCCCTTTCGACTTGCCGACAAACGATACCGCTTTGGTTACGTTACGTTGACGACACATTCACCGTCGTTCGACACGACGAAATCGACGCATTCCACCACCAACTTAACGAACAAAACACTGACATATAGTTCACCAGAGAAATCGAAGAAAATGGCAAACTTCCTTTTCTAGACTGCCTGGTAAGCCACAGCGACAACTCATTACGGACGACAGTTTACAGGAAACCGACACACACCGACAAATTACCAGACGAGTCATCCTACAACCCTACATCACACAAAGCCACAACTATCAGAACTCTAACATGACGCGCACAACTAGTATGCGACTCGACAGACAGCTTATCCGACGAGAACAAATACCTTCACCGTGTTTTTTGAAGAACAACTACAACAACGACTTCATCTGACGAAACACTCACCGACTTACTACCACTACCGAAACAAACGACACCGCAACCGCTATGACTACAGCAGCCATACCGTACATAAAAGGCATGTCTGAAAACATCTCGCGCATCTTACTACCCTTCAATATTCGCGTCGCCCACAAACCCATCACCACACTACGTCAGTTACTGACCAAGGTTAAAGACAAAGACAAACCGAGGAACAGACAGGGAGCGATTTATAAGATCAACTGTTCCGACTGCCAAGCCTCCTACATCGGTGAGACTGGCAGAAACCTCACAACAAGACTGACTGAACACAGACGGGCGACGAGGAAAGGTGATGTCAGCAATCACATTGCTGAACACCATCGACTTACCAGCCACAACATTGACTGGGACTCTGTGCAATGCCTAACCTACAGCACTGTCTATTTTCAATGACTGACTCTGGAAAGCTGGTTTACTAACTTACAACAGACTCCCGTAAATAGATGTCAACAACTACCCGCTCCATACAAACGACTCATTCACGACATAAACATCACAAACGACCGAAAAAGAACGACCTAACTTTACCGACATATCGAAACAGACCAATCACGACCGACTTACGTCACTTGAGTCTTACAGCCAATAACATCACGGCAAAACCAACCGATCACTTTACACGAACTGGAATAAGAACATTCTACTGACAACAATCATTCACTTGACTCTGACGGATGACTTCTACAGAGGTCATCGAAACGTCAGTCACTACCACCGACAACAGTCCTTCTCAGGACTACACTCACCCAGACTACACCTTCACATATTAACCGATGTAAATCAGAGCGAGGAGCTCTAAAACTCGTCAGTTGTTTCGGCCATGTTCTGTTGTGCGTGATGCGAGTTTTTATTAATGCAATCTGTAAACAATTGTTATTTTGGTCGTTACCTAAGAGTTTCAACAAATTTCAGGCCATCCGATCCTCTCTTGACGAATACACGATCTGAAGGTTATGTTCCACCTGTCAGTACATATTGCATCGGCCGCGCGTAAAATATATGTGTTTAAAGCAAACGTTTCATTTGAGCGAGCTTGGTAGTCGTACAGATGTAAAAGAAATTTACTTTTCTGCTTAATGTCAAACTTTTATATGGTCCAACCTAGCGGTCATTCAAAGGGAAGGACCGCTTACCACAGGGTGATCGCTTAATACAGGCTCTACTGCACTCAAATTCTGCTTTATATGTATATATATATATAGCAGCAAGAAAGCTATATTTAACAATTATTCCACGAGCGCGCGTTGGATATGAGATGATAGATAGCCATCGAGGCGCGTAGCGCTGAGTTGGCTATAATCATCTCATATCCAACAAGCACGAGTGGCATAATTGTTTTATTAACAAAACGCCCCCAGGATATTCTCAAATCTTCTCGACTTTATTTTGTAAGAAGAAACCGGATGTTACAATGTACAGATATTAGATTATGGTATATTGGCTCAGCCAATAATGGCTTTAGCCCAATAAAAAGTCTTGAATTGTATTATCCAATGATACAGTTCTTAATAAATATATACATATATATATATATATATATATGCAGTTCTTAATAAATAACTAACTGCAGACAGTACCGTTTCGGCCTTCAGGGCCTCATCAATGCAGCGCTGATGCTAGGATGGGGGAGAACCGATATGGTCACCCCGAACGATCCCACATTTGTGGTATCGTCTAAGCCATGCCAGAGAGCTCAAACTACGAAAGCCTAGTGAGCTATGCGCAATGCTAGTGGCAAGGAGTCACCCCACAGTGCTCAATTTGGACATGAAAGCAGAGCTTTGTATGTCAAAGAGCTAACATATTTATGCTAATTTACTGTTACACCTTGCCACAAACTTCATTTTTTATTTCTCCTTGACAATGGCAAGAGCTACAGTATGTAGGGTTTGTCTAATTCTTGAGGTATAATTATCCATAGCTCTAGCCCTGCTATTGAGCACTTTTTAGTAGATGATGATCTCATTCCGCTATTTTGGTTATATATATATGCGCATATATATATATTTTGGTTATATATATATGCGCATGCTCGCTAGTGTACTCTAGTTTGAGCACTCTGGCATGGCTTAGACGATACCACAAAGGTTGGATCGTTTGGGGTGACCATATTGGTTCTCCTCTATCCTAGCATTAGCACTGCACTGATGAGGCCCAGAAGGCCGAAACAGTACTGTCTGCAGTTAGTTATGACTACCAGTGAAACTGAAAATGAAGACTTCATCCGCTATACAAGCGTGTTTCGTGATTGCTCACTCATCAGGGGATTTTATACCAAGCAATGGTTGGAAATCATATTTTTGACGTGAAATTTTGTCTCTTGGCTGTTCGGAGTTGAATAGTACTTGTAGAATCACTTCACGTACTAATCCCAGATAAAGTCACCATCAGTTTTTTTATCAACGCAACGCATCCTAAAGTCCAGCACCAAGTAGACAGAAATAACACAATTTTATTGTTTTTAATTCTTTTTTTTTTTAAAAAATATTTCCCAAACACAGATTGGATGACTCGATTCTTCATGTGTTTTTCGCTGGTCAAAAACACAAGTTTTATAACGGACACCAGTAACTCTCCTGGTAATATCACTTCACTGCATGGTATGAGAGTACTAAGCATGTGGTGGGTTATCTTGGGACATTGTTATTTCATGCTACAGTTTTCCCCAGTGAGTAAGTATCAAATCAACCATCTTTTATTTCATGACTTCAATACTAAGCGCTGTAATTGGACGTTGCTCGTGATCTATCGGAGTTTACTTGATAAGCTGAATGATACACGAATTTTGATTGTTTCTTACTTAGATCTATTGGAGAGCATAGATGACATCACCATTAACATTTTTTTTTCTCCCCTACTGTTTAAAATGAATGCATCCCATGTTGCCGAGGGACTTTAATCAATCCGCGTTGACGACGGAAATTTCCGAAGAACGATAGCTCAGCACGTGCGTTTAAAACTTTGTTCATTTCTAAGCCATCTTCATTACATGTTAAAAAGCGCACTATAAATTAATAAATTATTATTATCGTTATTATTATTACTAAACAACAACGCAAAATCAGCAACATTTGGCTCGTCTGCGAGCGGAAACTCCGACGGTAAATTATTTACGTTTCCATTTGGAACTCAACGCTGCTCACATACAGTATGCGAAAGTAAAAAGATGTGGCACCGTTACAGACGATAAACATATCAATTTGTCCGGCCATTTGCGAAATTCTAACTTAGAGTATAAATCCATTTTTAATTGAATTGTTCCTAACTGCATGAGGTTCCGAATAGATCATAGATGACGTCAAATGCAGTCAGAATATCCGTGATTTTTGGTTCATTCCATTTGCCTGCTCGAGGGAACAACCCAAAGAGGCCAGTGCCTTGCCATTCTTATTACAACTTGGCACTTTCATGGTGAAAGCGATCAAATAAATGTGGTAAGAATAATAAAGTGACACACAAGGCGTGTTCCGGCCACATTTTGAGATCTATTACTCAACAGACCCACAGCAACATGGGATCTATTTGTGTTATACACTGGAGAAAGAAAAAAATTGTTTATGGCGACATCATCTATGCGTCCGTCCTCCAATAGAACATAATTGAGAACTAATCAAAATGCATGTTTAGTTCAGTTTATTCTAAAAATCCCAACAATTCATCTTCTTCTCCGATCAAGATGCTTCCGACAGAGATGTAGTGATTGTTCTGAGCTCAATTCCAACTGGGTGGTCCCGCGCCAACCATGCAAACAGCATAACGAATTTAAATCTTTTTTTTTTTTGGTATTCAATTAATCCATAATTATTACTTTTTCAGCTAATCTTTTATCACTTAAAGAACTTTTTCAACGTTTCACGTTTCAAGCCGTCCAAAATTCATCATTTTCAGTCGACACCTTTTTCGTCTTGAGGTGAGTACATTCGACCGATGATTGTACCTGGATATCAAATTCTTGAATATCAATTTTCGGAAATCATTATTTTACAGAAGTCAATTTTTAATTTATTGAGAGGGGAATTGAGCTTCTTAGGCTCGTTATAATAGGTTTATAATCTAAATCAAGAATCTCAAAGAACCAATTTACACAGTCTATGCCTAAAATTTGAGTCACTTGACTAGAAAAACTTTTTACAAGCCTGATGGAGGTATCGTGATTTTGAGATTTCGTCCTTAATTTGCAGTGGCCTCCTAGCGACGTATTTATCGTTGCGTCGTATGGACAAAAACAATGGAAAGTTGTCACTCTTTCACCACTATTTTCATCGCTTCTGGAGGTGAGTATTTCTTACTTCCCTTTTCTTCCGGTAAAACATGTAGCGTTTCAATTTTAACTTTCCAAAGTCATACTTAGTCAAAAAAAGAAAATAAGCTAACTAATAAAAGATTGGCGGCTGATGTCCGACGTTGTACGCTGTTAAATAAATTACAATTTTTTTTATTCTCGGTGTGTGCGCCAGGCTGTTAGTAAGCGGAAATAAGTGTGAAAGCGGGTACGCAAAGAACGGCGGGAGCTAGGCTGATAACCTGTGGGTTAGGGGAGCCTGATAATGACCTGCCCCGGAATATACTTGATCGTCTCACTCGGGCAGACTATTTGGGGTCTCACAGAAGATCATGGCTGCTCTCCGTATGTATTTTTCATTGATATCATTCCCTTGATGTTTGATTTGGGAGTGATGTAGTACTGTTAGGAGAAGTGACTCAGTGAGATGCTGGTCACCGTTGGGGTTCAAAAGGTTAAGAAAGAAAGCAACATCAGTTAGCATTACAACATTTGATATGATATGAAACTTATTAAATGAGGAGTTTTTCTACAACGAAAAAGTCTTAAGATCATGTTCACTGATCATCATTACATGTGCAAAGTATGAAAGTAAATTTCATGACTATAAATCTAAAGAAAGAAATAGCCGCAAAAGATTAATGATAAAATAAAAGTTAAGGCCTTGAAGATATAATGTGCGATCTCTGGCAAGAAGGCATGACCATGGCCAAAATATCTCCACTTACCCTGATGGAAAGAAAGTTAAGGAGTACTTTTCTCTCTATACCGTTCTATTTGAAAAGAAATCGTATGAAAACTATCACAAATCACGGAGTTTATATCATTCACTTTCAGAGCTTATGCGATTGCAATCTTTTTACAGGTTGACTCCACCTTACATGTTTCTAGTGCTGTTCTATGATAAATTAAATGGATTTCTTGGCAAGGGGCCTTTGTGGTTCTATGCACAAAATAACCCACAATGTGATAAGTACTGGTGGACGAATCTTCTCTACATCAACAACTTCTATCCCAAGAAAACGAACGGAGGGCATGGATTGGTGAGACATTCAGCTATGAGTGGAAACATCTCTTTTGTCCCACGAAAGACCAACTGTCGAGTATTTGCGACACGAAGCAGTTTTCGATTAGCTGTCGAAAAACCGAAAGCATACGAATGACAATCGCGAATCAGGCAAAGGTTTACATCTTCATTACCGTCGACTGCCTCTATATCCTTCCACGCGCGTGATAAAAACGTGTTCTCTTGGCCTATCAGACTTCAATTTTTCAGCATCAGACTTCAAAGTTTTCCCATTTTGCATTGCCAGCCCACTTGAGAATGTTTTAGTGTTTCAGTCGTTGATAACGTTCGGCAACAGCGTTTGCATTAAACAAACAAGGCAGAAATTTCAGGTGTGGCGTGCCCGGCAATATCCACTGACTTACGAAATCATGTGATAGAGCTCGCACAGCTCCATTGTGTTTTTCTCTTTCTTTAAAAGTGAATAACCCGCGATAAATGCATAGCGCTAAAAGTGGGAGGAAAAACCTCGACGTTTTGGTCTCAAAACATTGAAGTTTGATAGGTTCAATAAAACATGTTGTTATCACGTGCGTGGAAGGGTAGATACAATAGACGTTAGTCGATGGCAAATCAAATCAACGCGGGCGACCAAGTCACAATTGGTTTCCATACAGCGTCATCTGATTGCCTAGAGGATTGCGCGAATTTTGTAGACCAATCAGAAACAAATCAATAAAAAATCTCGGATTAATTTTGAAACTCAGTTTAAAGTTGCACGATTGGTGGAGGAGTCAATTTCATGGGAACATAAATTAAAAGGTGTCACTTGGAACCTCTGAATGATTTTTGAATAACATCAGATTTGTATCAATAAAGATTTAGAAATGCAAAGACTAGCAAAAACTAACGATAAAAACCGACGTTTCGGTGTCATCATGACGCCATTGTCAAGGAGAAATAAAAAATGAAGTTTGTGGCAAGGTGTAACAGTAAATTAGCACAAGTATGTTACGAGCTAATTAAACAAAGCGATTCAATTCGCGCAAAAGTATTTGTTTAATTAGCTCGTAACATATTTATGCTAATTTAGTGTTACACCTTGCCACAAACTTCATTTTTTATTTCTCCTTGACAATGGCGTCGTGATGACACCGAAACGTCGGTTTTTATCGTTAGTTTTTGCTAGTCTTTGCATCAGATTTGTGTCTCCTTTTTACTCTGCAGTGTATGGGTTGGACATGGTACTTAGCTGATGATATGCAGTTTTACATAATTGCCCCTGCGATCCTGTTCATAGCATACAGGTACGATCTCATGATCAACATATTTCAGCGGTAATAGCTTTACCATATCCCTAAATCTTTCTGGATTTCGTTTAGATACTCTTAAGTCATTCAAGCTGTTAAGACTACAATAACCACTTAAACGTAATTCACTTCGTGACGGAAGTGCGCAGTTATTAGTAATTCAACCCTTGGAGCATAGACACTGGCTATCAGAATTCTTTATGTCTGCCACAGATGCACTGGGTTGACTAAGAAAACTATGAAAGTTAACAACTGTTAACCGAAGTGGAGGTGGCTGGTGGCGGATATTTATCGAGCCGCCAAGCGGCATGGTAAATATCATCCGTTAGCCACCGACACTGAGGTGAATAGTTGTTGTGGCATGTACTAAATAAGTGAAATAATATGGCACAAAAAGATCACGATTTTAATTCATTTATTTCTGCAATGGTTACAGTATTTTCGGGCACCAATTCACCTGCGAGGTGCTCGGAGGTAAATAGCAAAGGATATTTGGAGTTTGAGTAGCCAATCAGATCAGGCCTTCTACTGCTTTAATTTATACTTATTATTGTCTTTATCATTATTTATTTCAGGTTTCGCCTCCGAGGACTGCTTGCCATTGTTAGTGTCTTGTTAGCTGCCAGTTTTGTCACTACAGCCACCATTTATTATTCTTATGATCTCACGGGGTAAGAATCTTTTCTTTACTTGATTTTTAGTCCTTTGGCACGTTGTTTCATCCCATCAATATGACTGAACAGTACTTGGTAATACGTATCTGTGTTATTCCGTTGCAGTGATGATTACGACCTTGTCTACACCAAACCATACTGTCGTATCCCTTCATACCTTGTTGGTATGGTGTTGGGATATTTGCTTCATAAGGCAAAGGACTGGAGGCTCCCTACAAAGGTATTGCAATGATTACGGTATATCCGCTCTCCTTTCTAGCACACGTGAAAAATCTAATAAAGTATATTTCGGCTGATTATGGTAAGACCAAAACCATGTACCTTTATAACAACGAAAAAGGAGAAAGAATCGGAAAGAGGCCAATAAGCAAGCCTGTTGCAGACAATCATTTAGTAAAACGGAAGGAATCAGCAAAAAAAAGACAAAACACGAAACTGAGTGGCGGAATGACAAAGCGAGGGAGGTTTGAAAATTAAACCGTTAGTTTTTTATTAAAATTTCTACAACTTTCCAGTAACTGAAACGGAAAGCTGGTCTCGTTTGAGTCAGTGAAATATCCTTTTTTTAACAAGTCGTTAACGAAAAACTCCACTCTCTGGCTTATCTAAGAAAATCTAGGCAATGAATTTTGAAATGCTAAAGTTTGCAAAAGTGAAGCACTTGAATAAGGATTTCCGGTCTTCAAAACGATGTCGATACCGCCATGAACGAAGCAGTTGCTGAATACAAAGTACAGAAAACTTTCGAATTTTCCACGCGTGACCAACCAAACTTCTATCTTCAAACCGTCAGACGGAGCAATGAGAAAAAAGAAAAAAGAATGCATTCATGTTCCTTTAAACATTTGATATCTTGGGGGGGGGGGGTGTGTCACCCGTTCTCCACTAATCCTTGCCTATTTCCTTCTCCCATTCTCTATTCCTTAGCTATGTAACCAACATCCTAGAGTTGAGAAGTCGGTAATGGGTGTTCATGAATCCTTTTAATAATCACTATTTGTTGCTCTTTGTCAAGTTTGGCAAGTATGTGTTTAATGTGACTGGCTGGTGTCTGGCCATCATCCTCGCTGTGTCCACTTTGTATGGTAAATACCAGACTGAAAGAAAGGACGATCCTCAACCGTTCTCTCGCATCCAATCCATCTCATACGGGACCTTTGCACGATTTGCGTGGAGCTTGGCAATTGCCTGGGTGATATTTGCGTGCCAACGCGGGCTCGGAGGTACGTTAACAGTTCGTTGTTAACAATGGCGATTTGCAAGTTTTGCACTCGCACACTTTCGGTGATTGTAGGATATTTAGGCGTATTTTAGCAAATACTAGTTCCTTACTTCTTCTTCCACGTTTTTTCACTTCGAAGGTTTGGTGAACAGGATTCTGTCGGCTCGCTTCTGGATTCTGTTAAGCCGTCTGAATTACTGCGCCTATCTCGTTCATTTCGTTGTTCTTTTGAACCTCTTGGCGTCAAATGAGTTTGTTTGGACCTACTCTGACGTTCATATGGTGAGTAACATACTTCCAAATTCTCAGCCTCAAGTCAGTTATCCTAGCAACGTTTTCTCATTAGTAATTAATTGAGTATTTTGATGGCTTTAGGAAGGTCATTGCACCTCCTCCTCCGGAGCACTATTGAGACTAATTCCAAATCCCTGACTTTGTATTTCCGTAGGCCTATCGTTTTGTAGGCGTCATGAGCATATCATATGGAGTAGCATTCATATTGTCTGTTTGTGTGGAAGTTCCAGCCAGGCAGCTAGAAAAACTGATCCTAAAGAGAAACAGTTGAACAGTGACGTCATGCAAATGTTCAGCAAGTGTGTCTATTGATTACTTACCTGTAATTTCATCAATAAAAAAACTGGGTTTTCAAAAAAATCCTGTGAAATTCCCTCTCCCTCCTCCAAAATGAGTAAATGAATGATTAATAACAAAGCAAAACAAAAAAGATAAAAATACTGCCTTCCACGATTTAAGCTCAGCCCGGTTACACTATTTTAAAATCTTTAGATGAATACAAGGAATTATCCAATGTAAAAGTGAGTACATGTACCTGCAACCGAACTGAGAAAAGATACTGATATAACAATACGAAATATGATTTAGAGGTTTGGGAAAATCGAATTATGGAACATATTTATTGTATATAGACCTGACAAATAATGGTAGAGAAACTTAATGCGAATAAACGGATCATTGTCCTTTCAATGAAGTGTGCCATATGCCTTTCGTTGTCTGCTTCCGGTTGATTTCCTCAATGGTTTGGACTTAAACAATGTACCAACATTTTAAGCGATTTATCAGTTAAGAAGAATGTACAATAATTCCTCTTTTGAGTGTAAATATTTGATCAAATAAAATACTCCTGATTCATTCTTGTATTGGAAAACGTGTTCAACATTTCTCTTCCCGGTTAAACCTGATAATCAAAGTGGTGTCTGTTTTGATCCACGAGGCGCTTTATCTGCAAAGAAGCAGACAATGGACACGCTGGCTTGCTACGCCTTACCTTTATCACGCACGTATGAGGGGGGAAGGGCATACTAACGTCACCAAGATCCACTCTAAATCGTTCCACATGCAAGGAAAGAGACGCATAGTGGGCACCGGAAGGTCCGAAGGAACTTCCAAAATGCTGCGAGATTCTTATGCTTGTTCGGGAAATTCAAAGAAAAATAACTGAGGGACTGGAAGGAAAAGTTAAGGTACTTCACGGCACGGATTATTAGTAGCCTGTTGTGGGGGGAGAGGGGGTGAGGAGGCTTGAGATTAAAATTCTTATTGCGATTCTTAAGCAGACATTGTAGCCGTATTGTCATATGGATGAGGCTATGTGCTAGATGATGAAAGGTGCTTTGAGGGTATTGAACGTGCTCTGCCCAAAGATGATTGGAGATTAAGAAAGAGATATGGGTAAAAGTGCTTGATATAAAGCTGAGGTTACAGGCACTTTTTAACTCTTGAATTGAGCGCATGCGCAAGAGCGAGTTGTAGGTATGGTGTGATGAATGGCGCTCGCTCGCTCGCTCGCTCGATTGGTCGATTCCTGTAAACTTTTTTCTACTTTAGGCTTTTGAACGCATTTGATAGTTTTTGGCGAGTGATAAACAAACGAAATGACGACCTTTGTTGCTAAGAATAGTGTTGGGGTGAAAAAGAAGGCAATGATAATCTTGAAAGAGTAAAAAAGTATACGTTTTTCATTTCTGAATTAATTAAAGTTTCTCCAATCTACGAATACACTTTTATCTCTTGCAGTGTATATTTCATTTACGGCGTCAATACTTCTATTTTTAAATGTTTATATTCAGGAAAATTATTATTGTGTCCGAAAAAGAAAAGAAAGAAAATAGAGAAAAGAAGTTAAGCAGAGCGCGAAATTTGCCCAAGTACGGCGGATTTGAACCGCCTAGGTGGCTACCCTGTAACTGTCATCTACCTCCCGCTTCTTACCGTAAGGCCACCGAAGCTTCATGAAAATTAGTGTGAAACTTTATTTAATTATAAATTTTACATTTAAAATGCTGATCTTTTGGTAATTTCAACCGCGGGCTCAAACGACTCGAGTCACTGCTCGCCGATATTCCTATATTGAAGTATGGCTCACGGCCAACTGCTCGTAAAGTGGGTGTTACGAAAACGAAGACCCTCGAAAACGAAGAAGATTTTATACTCTCCTTTCATTGGAGAGTATAAAATTCTTAAAAACAGAAATCTTAATCCTTACATTTCAAGGAAATGACTCTCAAAATAAGGAAAAAATCCTTGTTTTGAGTATCCACTGACTTACAATAAGAATTCCAAAAAACAAACTTTAGAGTGGTGTGAACATCCTTGTACTTGTTTTCATCCTCGTGCTAATAATTATCTCAGAAGTGCGAGACAGGCTTCAAGCGCGGTATTCAGTTGCAACACAAGCATGGGCACAGCTGCAACATAAACATGAGCACAAGCGCTCAGTCGATGTTATGTTAAATAGGGACATGGTTGGTATAAGCAGTATAGTGCTTGCTGATTGCCTGAAAATCTTTCGCTTATGTTAATCCTTACGCTTATGCCAACCAAGTCTTAACTAGACAGTATAAGCATAAAAAGAAGGCAATGTTTTGATAATCATATGCATATTTTGCTTATCCTTATGTCCGTGCGTTCCATCCAGCATATAAGCTTTTACATGCCTATCCCTATGCTTGCATCGCAAGTTAATACTGAGCTCAATATTGGAACAATAGTTTTATGATAAACAAAACAGCACCTTTTGAACTTTCATTCCACCAACCTTTACAGTAAAATCTAGTACAGTGATTGTCTTGCACTAAATCCTAATCAGGCCATATTTTCTCTCTTTGAGGCCTAATTTAGTTTCACATCATATTTCTCATAATACTCATTTACCAGTCTAACTATTCATACCCTAGTATGGAAATCAAACACCCATTTCTATTGACCACACAAATTACATTGGCTTATCCAATTCACGAGTTGGCTTACAGAGCCTTTGATTGAATCAATGTGGCAATGCTCGCTGTCGAAAAGTGAGCCTTTCAAAATTTTTATAGGAATATTGGGCCTGGAAAATTCATGCCGATAACTAAGCGTTTTCTTACCCCGGCGCAGCACGACAATCTTCAATAGGTACTTGTGGCAATCGCACAAACTCTGAACATTAAAATCAACATTTTCTCACCATTACTTGCCTTGATAATTTCAAATCGCACTTTTAGAAACGTAACTTAAATCTCGTATTGCGGGGATAAAACTTCTTCAAGACAAAGTACCCGGAGGCATTAACGTGGGACGCGTTGCTCATTATCAACAAAATCTCTGGTTTTCTGTGGAAAATACTAAATTCAATGTTGACACTTCAAAGTACAGGAATGAAATCGAAAACTAAAGACAAGAAAAAAAAGTTGTAACAGTTACTAAAAGACAACTAAGGACGTAGCTAATTTTCACAACTGACTAAGACACTCGCGCGAATTTTTTTTAACTTAGTCTGCAACGGGCATTTCACACAATAAGCCTTTCATCCAAGAGAGTCAACTACCTTTTAGGACGAAAGCTAACGTAGCTCCATTTTCTGCCTTTAAAAGCACACACAACCAACCCACAATTCCTCTATTCGCTCCGACGAAGGGCTAACGCTCGAAACGTCAGCTTTTGTAATCGTTACGGTGGCCAATTTACCATTTCAACTTTGTTGATATATCCAAATTACCTCTTAGGAAGATTGAGTACAACTGAAGCACTAATAAACTTTCTTGATGTTTATTATTTAATGATAGAACTGCATGAGCAAAGCATAATAAGTGTACAATCGCAAATATTATCAATACCACAAAATACTCTGGTTACAGTGTACCATGCTGCAACCATGTTTCGTTGTAAAATATCGCGTTGATCTACAACTAAAATACAATATACATTACAAACTTAAGTTTAGAGATTTACTCGTACTGTAGTGAGCCTTTTTTTTTTTGTACAAAGCATTTACCGTGCGGTCGTGAAATTAAACACAATTTTAGTAGTAAGCATACGAAACGCCACACTAACAACTACATGTATACTACATATAAAACATTACAATTTTAAAAAGCGACGTAAGGACACATTAACCAAACTCACCTCGTGCAAAAATACACTTGAATAAAGAAGACTACTCACGCAATAACGCATGTACATTCTGCTGGTTAGTCGTCTGTCTGGGCATTATGCGTTTTAAAAGTGAAACTTTCATCATGTCAAATTCTGTAGTCATCGTTTTGTTCAAACTGTAGCAACTTACGAATTGCTGAAGTAATGGTGGATACACTACGTCTAGTTTTCATTCTTATCTTTATAGTTATTCGGTTTGGAAAAGAACAGTAGCGCCTAAACATCATTTTATGAATTTCACACACTTTAAGCAAACAAAAGAGCTACAGAAAGCTCCAATGCATATAGATATTAATAAAATTCAAGTCCTTGGATCAGTTAACACTGACAAAGGAAAACGAAATTAATTTCAATGTCACGGGTTCTCGTCCACTACAATCATAAAAATGTAGAGAATTTCCAGGATTGTCATGAAGCTACAAAAAGCACGGACGCCGTGAGTAATTTCAAAGGAATAATGATTAGGATAAAAAAAAAAAGTCGTTAACATGACATGAATTGATCGCCTTACACTAGAATATGTTGTTGAAAACATTCTACACTCTCGGGAGTAAACTTCGTACTTCAACGTTAATAAGCGTTCTCTTCAGAATACATTTTTCTTGTGCCTAGGGAGACATCTCGAGTCATTAGTTCCAATAAAATTATATAACTTAGATGACATATTCCTCGTACTCAACAAGGAAAGTAGAAGGAAAGGATCCCCGTGTTCGCATCGAACGCTACTACAAAAACCGTGCAAAAAGGTGAAAATTCAAATATTTCTACTCCATACCAAGTTCCCATCGCTGACAGTCTTACACCCACAGGTCTTCGTTCTTCCCACCCCCACCCCCACCCCCACTGCCCTTTAACTTAAAAGTCCTGTCAGTGGAGTTTTCATTCTCGTCTCGGTCTGAATTCGAGGCCGACGGTCGGGGTGAACTTGACAACACCTCCATGGGGAGTTCATCCCTTGAACGACTGCCCCGGGAATAGTTGTCATCAGATGTATATGGAGGTGGGATGTGATTCAAGCTGTCCCCCCAACTGCGTTGCCTATCTGATTCTGAAGAGATGTCTGTCGCTCCAGAAGGCTCACCGTCCCAATGATCTCTCGCTCGGCGACTGCCGTCTCGCCACTGATCGTCGTCGCTTTCCAGTCGGCGAATGTTCGGATCTCTTCGGCTACGTTCGTCGGGCGTGCGAGGCAAAGACGTGGCTTCAAAATCCATCGGGGCACGAGCGAGTTCCGCATTATTGCTTGCATCGTACTGCCAGCCTTCATTCTTCATTTGTTGTTGTAACTGACTATGACTCCAAAGGTTGGCCAGCACCTATAACAAAGCAGACGTTACTAAAAGTATTCAGATTGGTCGCACTGTGCTGTTACACATGCGGCGCGTTTTCGAAAGAAAGACAATCAGCATCACCAAATCCAATGAAACAGCCAACTTAACAATCATGGAGAAAAAGAGCAAGGTCTTAGGAATATTCAAACTGCTCTTAGGGTTAAAAACAAACTTTTGCACCCAGAGCTAAAAAGTGTGGCGCCACATTTCCATTCATTTTCATGGATAAACGAAAAAATCTGCGCAATCAGAAAATCGGATTCACGTATTCACCCCAGTAGATAAGCAACCTTGACAGAAACAAAGTGAAATTATATCTTTCTCTTGAAGAGTCAGACAAAGCAGGGAGCACAAATTGACTTCCCCAATACGTTGGGTTTCCTACGGCGACAATAAACTCTTGGATTATCTCTCAACCATGACAAAAAAAACTGGACGAGCTGGCGCGGTATAAATAAATGTTATTATTAAAAATGTTATTATTAAAACAAAAAATTGAAGCTAGTAAGCGTCTTCCTGAAGTTAATCCTTTCTTTACCTGATTGGCTATTTTTATGACACGAGGTGAGTATAGTCTGTTCTGATCTGTTGCTATCCTCACAATCTTTTGAATGCTTTTGGTCTTTCGAAGGTATCTGTAAGGAAAAAACACGACACCGGAAAAACGTCGATTATGTAATAGATATAAAGGAACAAAAGGATGTGAAACACAACTTGTCGGCACGCTTTCATCAGAAATTAACTGCAAAATGTGTCAAAACGTTTTCTCACAATCGTAAGCAGTAAAACAAGTCTTTGAAAGATACCCAGGGATCAAAACCCAAACTTCGGAAAACAATGCCAAAATTGACCTCCTTAGCTTATACGTTTGTTTACCAATTTAAGGTCTCAAGGGAATTTCCAGCTTTGAGTTTGGATAATCATGCTTATGTAAATGCTCGTGAATATGGGGAAATTGAAAGAAGCAGTTCTTTAGAGTATCACATGACCTGACAGGGGTAAAAAAAAGTTTACTGTGTAAGCTAACAGCTCTGGCGGTCCTATGGCACTTTTTGCTCTCGTGGAATGATGACGAAACAGTTTCAGAAGTTTTCATTTTAATCGCACGTTAAAAGAAAATTGGGGTGCCACAAATTGTTTTGTGAGTTTTAAGTAACTTGATATTTGACTCATTTCCCACACAAAACATATGCAGGGTTGTGGCTTGTTCGAAGATGGAAGCACGAACAATTGTATACACCGCCGATCTTAACAAAAAGAAATAATACTGAGGTCAAAAGGGAAAACAGAAACACTATAGCAAAGAAAATACCACAAAAAAAAATTAGAGTAAGATACAACGAATTACACTCACTTGGCGTTTTTGTCATTTTTGTTAGTAATCTGATAAATGGCGCACAGAAGAGAGGCCACAGTTGGATCATGCACGAGTCGTTCTTCCTCGTCTCCTGTGGGGAGTCTGTGGACCAAGTGTAAAATCGCTTTCTCGCCTAAAATAAATAAATAAGAAAATAACGACGACGTCTTCTAAGATTGTTTCCAAAATTTCTACGCTATGTGGTCCATCTTATTCCTAGGTGGTGCGACTCGATTAAACGAGCAAATGCACGATCGAAACGGCGAAACGGGACTTTCGGGAAACAAGTCTCGGTAAAATGGAACTTGAGAAACTGAGGGAAATAAGAGGAATCAAAGAGGAGTCTTACCAACAATTTTCTTGTTTTCCGAGTCAACGCACATGTTTCGAAGGGCAATGGCTGCTGCTCGGATTGTTGGATCGTAGTCAATTCGCAAAAGCTCCACGAGCTGTGGGATTGCTTGTGCTCGTCTTGTATCCCCACGGATTTTGATTGCCCACTGAGAACAAATCAAAATTATACAATCTAAGATAAAGCTATTATAAGCGTTCAGGACCCTTTTGCTGAAAGCAATTTTCACATACAAGAATCACGAAGAATCACGATAAGCCTGCAATGACGGTTCACAACAGTCCTGTCAGGCCTGTGTACGGATAAAATTCTTTTAATTCAGTACAGAATTATCAACCAAAATTGTGCCATGAATAGTACAATTACAATAACTATATCCCGAAAGTTGTACTCTCTAAGGTCAGCAAATAACTCTCTAGTTCCAACTTACATTTTCCTGCATTTGAGACTGACAAAGGACCTACCTTCCAAGAACAAGCTGTCAAGTTGTGCAGAGCCCCTGCCGACCCCTCTAAGGTTTCAATGTTCTTGGCTTTGCGTAACAGCACATGGTATTGTTGAACTGTCTCCGGCTGCCAAATCAGTTCAACCCCTTGTGGTGGACCCCTCGGTCGATCCATGGGCCTCTTGTCGTTGGGCACCTTTTTCTTCTTTCTTCCACCACACCCTGCGAAGCAGCCTTGGCTTTGTTGTTCTTTGACGGCAGCAGGGTCGACATCAACATCGGCGTCGTCATAGCGATCCCTATCGATCTCACTTTCCAGCCGGTAAGACAGGTTTCTTAGTGTGCACACTGAATGCTCAAGGCACTACAGCAAGAACAAGGAAAAGTTAAATTAAATTTTTTTTCAATCTCGAGGGAAAAGTGTCAAAACTTGTCACGAAGGTGAGACAAGGAAAAGTTTAAGTCCGCATAAGGATTCGAATTCCAGCCAAAATTTCAACGATTTAAACTTGCTATAAATAACTCGCTATAACCTCTACGTTGATTAAAACTCAAAACGGATCTTACATTGAAAATTAGCGGCAAACAAAACACCAACACCGAAAATGCAACGACTTGTCCTCGCAACTTTCGCAGTGAAATCAATTCATTGAATTGCCTCAATATTCGCGATCTTCCTCAGCTGTCGTTTTCTTCACCTTTATCTTGTGAAGAGAACCTTTGTAAAATGCTATAAACTACCGTTCAATGAAATAACATGTTGTCTATGGGACGACTAACAATAATCCTAAACAGTTGGGGGTAGAAAGGCTTGGAAAATCAACATCCGCCAATAATAGTCTTCGCCAAATGATTCTTGAAGAACATGCCTTGCACGAGAAATTTTCAACATGTCTGGCTTTTGTTTGTCTGCTCGTTTGTTTGAAAATAATTTCGATAGTAAAAGATCAACGATGGCTGATCTTGTCTTTTTTTTAAGGTTTTTCTCTACTCCTAAAACCTTCAAATTTCAGGAAATTTACTTTACCTTGTTATCATATTGTTCACTTTTAACACCAATTCTTACAATCCAAACTAAACAGTCGATCAAGTCTTTCTCGTCCCTCAGTTCTTGCCGGGCCCTGGTACCGGCCGAAGACAGATTGCGCACGAGTCTGGTAGCATGAACGAGTACCGCTGGCCAAGGCTCAGACCTCAATGGCGGCTGCCCTCGAGCTGCCACAGCCGTCCACTCAGAGTATGTTATGATAATAAGAATAACGATAATGTGCAGGCAAACCAAGAGGATTCTGAGACGTAGCGACTAGAAAAGATAAGGGGGCAAGATTCTTGTTAAGGTAACTACAGTACAACCCTGCTAAAACTAACTGCCGTATAGTGGAATTAAAAACTGGTTTTGTGTAATAGATACCAGCGAGCTGGCTGGAGCAAAATAATTGGAAATGTTATGGAAATTACTTCCACTTCTGTAAATTAATAAACAAATGTTGCGCCAAAATGCCTCACCTCAACGGACGATAAGTTGCACAGAACTCCTAAAATTGCCTCCCTGTACTGCATGAGTAAAAGAAAAGAAGGTTAAAACGTCTGAAAAAAGGGAATAAAACGCATCATAGCTAGCCTACCTCTGTCTTGTCCGTTTCTTGCAGGATTTCTATAAGAGCTTCAATTCCACCACAATCAGCTATGGCCAACTGTTAAATAAACAAAGATGGACGTTGAAATTTAAAATGAAAGGAACTTAAGAAAGAGTTGTGTGATCAAACATCATGTAGGCATCACATTAACAGGAAATTCGCTTTTGAGTAAAGATGACCATTATTACCATGACAAAAAAAAGAGGCCATTTTGGATATATGTGCGATAAATTAGTATGACTTGTTCTCAGCGTGCTCTGCTGAAAATGTTACACATTTCAGTCCCATTACTTAAGTTTCTTGGTGTTTAATGCACGTTTAGCTCCCTATAGCACTTAAACTCAAACCTGGCCAGGAAAGAAAGTAAGTATTTCATCCCGCACAATCAGAAACTGAAATGGTGTCAACGGTGTTGCCCATGTTATAGGATGTGTCACATTTTGCATTAAAAAGATTAGAAAGATAAAGAAATTATACTAAAAGTGGACACAGAGAAGAGTTAGAGCTATTCATACCCTGTTTGCGTCATTTTTCATACTAAATGAGAGGTTCCTCAAAAGACAAACAGCAGCATATCTAACACGCCATTCAGAATGCTTCAGCAACCTGACAATCACTGGAATTCCACCAAGTTCTCTGTTGAAAAATAAATTCAAAGAAAATTATAAATTAGCCAGATAGTAACAGAAATCGAAGAAATAAATCAGCCTAGTTGTGCAGTTAGGTGCGATCCGTTGCATGAAAACGCAAAAGACCTACAATTGACAGCTAACACCAGAGCTAAAGGTTAATGCGCTGTGAGAAATTTATAACATGGAAGAGTTCCACCTTAAGTTCTAAAGAATTTCATTCGCAATCCGCGTAAATCTACTCCATCATTGGAATAAAATGAGAATGAGAGAATAAGAGCGAATCCTTTACCACGAAAATGATTTCTCATTTCAGTTTATAAAACCTCCTCTTCAGAGTGTGCGTTTGGTACAAGAAAGGTTGGTGCGCTGAAAAGTGGAAGATTTCGTGACACTCACAATGATTGTAAAACGACACATTGCATGATAGTTATCAAATTAGGCCCTGATACATGTGTGACGAGGTATTACTCACAGGTGTTATGCATTAAAAACACCTGAGGAAAGAACAAACCAAAAACAAACAGAAAAAGATTTCCTGCTCTGAAAGGGTCTTATTCCCTACACATATTTTTAGTGTAATAATTTACACATGCAGGTGACATACACACACACACACAGATGAAAAGTGGATTATCTCATCCCGGTTGCAACATCGTCAACTTAAAGAAAAACGAGAGTAAATACGGCAAATGAATGTGCTATACCTGACTTTATCCTTCACATATTCTTTACTGTAACATAAATGTTGTAAATATGCAGCCGCGTTAATGATCTTGACCTCATCTCCAGATTGCATGTATTCAATCAGATCTGGAATATCCGGCTCTTGACCAACTGAAAAGAACGCAGTGTTGAAAATGAATCAGACAATAAATTGGAAGAAAAACAAAAGATTTCTCAAAAAAAGAAAATTTCACTGTTGGTTGACATTTTCACGAGATAATTGAACGCACAGTAAAGAAAAACCCGAGCAAAAGAAATGTTAGAAACAAATATCAGCTAATTTGTAATTTGAATTTTCTGAGTGCTTGAATTTTGAGTAATTTGACGTTGCATAGAAGCAACGTTTACCTTATCTTTGGGAACGTCGAGAGCAAAATGTATTGCTTAACCTATAGCGTTCCAAACTGAGCCCTTACGGAACTTCCATCATCCCAATGGGCGATATTGGATTGTACTTTTCCTACGCTACGGTAGTTTTTTTCGATTTATTTAAGCGAATCTCTCCTTTACAAATATTCATCTGTTTAAAAGCTCGGATGAATGTTTTTTCTCACCTAACTGGCCATAATTCCAAGAATCTGAAGGAAAAGAAGAAAACAAACAGTAAGTTAGCCTTGGCAAGAAAAACAGAATCAACTGCGAAAATCAAGTTGTTTTAAAGGGTTTGCGACAAAGTCCAAAGAAATTATTCACCGACGCAAGTCAAGCAGAGAGACTTCGACAAAGTATGAACTAACTGTATCCATATTTGGCCAAAACGTTTAGCAAACCGCTTTCGATTTGGTTTGTTTGCTCAAACTAAAGAACTCTAATTTGATCTATCACGTTTTTCATTACGCGTTCAGCACAGTGCTTTTGTTGCGCTCTTGTGCCCATCAACACTGTGGAGCGCGAGATGTAGGTTATCATACGACGGCCCTTACTATCCAGGATCCAGTACCCTAGGATACCACAAAATTTAACTACACGTATTTCCTTTCATATTTACCTGGGTATAAGACTGCTTCCTTCCGCTGACCAGGCCGTTGGCCACCGAGCCACCCGCCACAGCGGAATTTATAATGTTCATCTCGTACAGGGATATCGACATCAACTTCCTCCAGGAGCCATCCGGGGTCCTCTCCTCTGTTGTCATGACCAATAACTAACTTTTCGAGCTGCGGAACGAATGTTTGCCAAAATTAAATCGCAAAGATCCTCAGCTTTGTCAAGACACCGGGGGAAAGGGCGGGAAGTGACTCAGTGGAAGGGAATTTGGTAAAATTTCTCAACATTTTCCCAAAGCAATATTTTGTTTTTAAAAGATTAGGTAGCTAGCTGTTATTCGAAAGAACGATTAAAAAAAAGGCGAGGATGTGAGTGGAGCAACGCTTTCAGGTGTGCCACTCGTAAAAGAGCCAGTTATCCAAATTATCTTCAGCCCTCAAATACTCGAGTTCAGTTTATTATTTAAGTATGGTCTTTGCCGCAAAGACCGTACTTAAATTTTTCACTTTGCGCCAAGTCAAGGCGTTTAAATCGCCTGCAACTGTAGCCCTTATCGTTATTATTTTCTCTTTTTTTCGCCGATACTTTAAATTCTCTTAACCAAAACGAAAATACGAAATACCTAATAATTGGATGTAGTGGATCGATGGTATAGTACCGAAAGATGTACTTAAAGGTACCTGACCAGGAGTTGGTGATTATATCAGCAAGGTTCAATTCAACTTCTTCAACATCATTGCACCTTAGTCATTTATATTTTGAAGTTAATTCAATGAACTCAGTTCCCTACCTTTCCAACATCCGCTGTCTGTACAACAAATTTATCAGCTCGTCCTCGTTCGAAACGTTTGAATGTCTGGCTTTCGTCCTGTAAAGCGATTTTTGGCGTTTCCCCTTTGTCGCCGTGCAGCGCAAAATAAACATTTGCGTCGGTTCCTGCATTTTGTACATCTGCGGTTTTTAATGTCATGTGATATGAGATATCTGAAAAAAAAAATTGAGAAAAATTTCCATATAAACGAAATAATTCTTTGCCCACTGAGCTTCCAAAAAATTTGTAAAGCATTAAAACATGATCGCTCTACAAAATGGTAAAATCTGACTAGCTAACTGAAATAAGTACATGGTAGCCCACCAACAAAATCTCGAGTTACCCAAGGTGAGGCGAAATTCTTGGTGTCTATGTTCGCTTCCTTCTATTCCATATTTCACAATTCATAACCATAACTTAACTACTTAAAGTGCACCTACACCCAAAAAATTTTTTTCGCTTAACGAAGTAAGCTTATTTTTTTGAGTATTTCCGCGCAAAAATTTTTTTATTTGCTCAAATCTTCAATTTTCTATGCCCAGTCAAAATACGGAAAATCGGCCGCCATCTTGCCCCACGACCGAGTTTAAAGAGGAATGGCTCTAGTGGGTAATGTGACGTCAAATCGAGAACACGAAAGTCTGCATTTCACACATTTTCACTTGTTTGGGAAGGTTGTAGTCGATAATTGTCGGAAAATATGTCGACTAAGTGTGTTGTAGAAGGATGTAGCAACGTGCGCAATTTGCAAGAGGGTATCGCGCTTCATACATTCTTCATACAACACACCTAGTCGGCATATTTCGGACAATATCGACGACAATCTTCCCAAACAAGTGAAAATGTGTGAGATGCAGACTTTCGTGTTCTCGATTTGACGTCACATTACCCGCTAGAGCCATTCTTCTTTAAACTCGGTCGTGGGGCAAGATGGCGGCCGATTTTCCGTATTTTGACTGGGCATAGAAAATTAAAGATTTGAGCAAATTAAAAAACTTTTGCACAGAAATACTCCAAAAAATAAGCTTATTTCGTTAAGCGAAAAAAAAATTTTGGGTTTAGGTGCACTTTAAAGTGCACCTAAACCCAATTTTTTTTTTCGCTTAACGAGATGAGCGTATTTTTTGGAGTATTTCTGTGCAAACATTTTTTTATTTGCTCAAATCTTCAATTTTCTGTGCCCAGTCAAAATACGGAAAATCGGCCGCCATCTTTCCCCACGACCGAGTTTAAAGAGGAATGGCTCTAGCGGGTAATGTGACGTCAAATCGAGAACACGAAAGTCTGCAATTCACACATTTTCACTTGTTTGGGAAGGTTGTAGTCGATATTGTCTGAAAATATGCCGACTAAGTGTGTTGTAGGAGGACGTAGCAACGTGCGAAATTTGCAAGAGGGTATCGCGCTTCATACATTCCTCATACAACACACCTAGTCGGCATATTTCGGACAATATCGACGACAACTTTCCCAAACAAGTGAAAATGTGTGAAATGCAGACTTTCGTGTCCTCGATTTGACGTCACATTATCCAGTAGAGCCATTCCTCTTTAAACTCAGTCGTAGGGCAAGATGGCGGCCGATTTTCCGTGTTTTGACTAGGCACAGAAAATTAAAGATTAAAGCAAATTGAAAAAGTTTTGCACAGAAATACTCCAAAAAATATGCTTATTTCGTTAAGCGAAAAAAAAATTTCTGGGTTTAGGTACACTTTAAAGCACGAGTCGCTTTTTGAACGATATTGCAGTTTTCGCGGTTCTTCTTTCCAAATTCCAAGAAAGGAGAGAGAGAAAGAGAGATGGAAAGCAAAAAGGAGGGTAATTGGTAAAAAAGGAGTAAAACACATTTTCCCCCGCTGGATTTGCACAAGTCTTCGGAGATTTATGATTCAGCTTTGGAAAGAAACATGCTTAAACCAAAGTAAGGCCAATGCACGAATGAGATCTTCTATTACTTCTCGAAAACGAGCCCGCCATGGTGGGTTACGAAATTTGACAGAAAATTACACTAACCCTCCAGTTCTTCTGGTACAGATTTTCCTGGGACAAGCTCTCGGATTATTTTGGTGTTGGAGTCATCTTTTCCTAGCCAGCAGCGACATGGAAACAGTACAGTATCACCCTCCTTGCTGGTAACCGTCACCTCTTCCACAAACATGGTCTTGCCGCGACCGTTCCCGTCATCTCCGATGCGAAGCTTTGTTATCTAGAAATAGAAATCGGAGAGCTTTTAGGTTTTGTAAAAAAATTTCAGATAAGACAAACGTTTATAACAAATTCAACTTTATGGCAGATATTTCTCCGGTTATCAAACACTTCATGGAAAAAGAGGACATTTTTCCCCAATTTTAAACTGTTTATCTTTTATCCTTATACTTTTTCCAAGTTCAAATAGATTCCTTGACTAATTTTCACAATTTCTCAAGAACTAAGGACTACAAGAACCTGAATTTATGATTGATTAAAAGCCTTATAACCGACCAGATTTTCTCCTGGTTGACACTCGAACCGGTAAAATCAACTCGATTAAAAGCCCTGCAGTTGGCGTTCTTTTGAAAGGAGCTTTTACAAAAACACAGAAATTCCCATAAATCGCTATAATCGCAACGTAAGAAGTAAAAGAGCAGCTAACCTCACAGGCTAGACGAAGGAAGACCTTACCTCGCCAACATCTGGACTCTTAACAGACACATTGTAAGTGTTTCCTTTAGTAAAGACATGTGACTTTGAGTAACCCTCTCGTAGCCTGATCTTGTTGGTTTCACCGTTTCTACCAACGATTTGATAGAAAGGATTTACATCAGGGTCCAGGACCTCTCCAACTTTGACGCTCACTGAATCAAGGAAGCAATTTGAAAAGACACAATTAGTTCAAGGAATGTGAAATCTAGTGAGATTTAAAACAAGACTGACTGTTAAGTTTTTGATTTAAACAGTGAGTCAAGGTTTTGAGGAACTACGTTATTATTAACCTGCTAACTGTGTTAGTTCTCCTCGCTAAACTTGCTACGGTGCGTTTAAGAGGTTGAAAGGTATAGCAAAGGCCATGTGTAACTTAATCGTAATAACACAACGAATATATGAAAGTCATATATCTGAACTGCGGTTATCGAAACGTATTTGAGCACGATCCTCGCAGTAAAGTGCACTATTTAAGTAATAGTGAAAATCAGACCTAAAAAAATTCAGACCTGTACGGGATTCGAACCACTGACCTCTGCGATACTAGTGCAGCGCTCTACCAATTGAGCTAACAAGCCAACTGGGAGCAGGTCATCAAGTTAATTCGACATAAACCCGTAAGATGGTAAATCAAACACAATGAATATATGAAATTCATATATATGAACTGCGGTTATAGAAACATATTTGAGCACGATCCTCGCAGTAAAGAGCACTATTTAAGCAATAGTGAAAATCAGACCTGAATAAGATAATAAGATCAGTGTTAGTATCTAAGCAACTCTGTACGTACCCCTTCCCTCCCCTAACCTAACAACATGCAACCGGTAACAAGTTGGTAGCGATGTTTAGCTAGTAGGGGAGCAGGTGCACGTTTACTCAGATACGACTGACATTGATCCTTATATTCTACCATTGTGCCCCTAAGATTTTCTGGAAAAACAGACAATTTTTAGAGTATTCCTTTCCCTCAAGGTCAACTTCTACGCTGCGACAATTTTGTGATCACGAGGTGTATCGAAACCAAACGACGGACAAGAAGAGAAAACTAATCTTTACCTGTGTACATTCCTTCTTGTCCAGGTAACGAGCCTTGCTCTAGTTAAGTAAAAGAAGACAACAACAACAACACAGTCAATGACTATACCTCTCTCCATTCGGTAAATATATAGACCAATTCACCTCTAACTATATTTTATCTAAATTTAATGACTCGTTTAAAGACAACAAATCACGGGATGGGCAAAGTACTGTTACATTCTCTCTCTCTTGCTTTTGTTTTTAACACGGAATATTACTTGTCTTTCATAGCATTACGTTAGGAAGACCCTAGTTTCTTATAGGTTGTAAAAATATTTTAAGCTCTCGAATTACTCCTTCACAAAATTTGATTGTCTTTCTGAGATGAAAATCATGCGCTACCTTAGCGCATGCTCACTAGAGCTTACAGCATTACCTGGTGTAAAATCTATCGCAATGTCTGAACTTCCCAACCAGCGGTTGCAATAAAACACATAATGCTCGTCCTTCTCGTCTACGTCAATAGTTATTTTATCCAACAGCCATCCAGGTTTAACACCTTTGTTATCCCGGCTGATACGAACAGATGTCAGCTGTATTGGATACAAGACAAAATATTTGACTCAAAAGAGCAATTTGTGGGATCCATATGTTGAGAACGGGAGACAGAATAAAATGAATCCCACTCCACGAAGGGAATCAAACCCCGTGTGACATCGTGAACGGTGACAAACTGAACACGTGACACGTGACAAACAGACAGACAGCTGCAAAATCATTGATAAAAACCGACGAAACAAGTCAAGACTTCTCTATGAGAGAAATCTGTTCCAAAAATAAGGAATTTAGGCCTCTGCTCTGTTCTAACTTGTAACTAGAAAGTCTTTTAAGTTGTCATGACAACGGTTGAAACTCTCTTAAGGGGGAGGGGAAATCAAACGCGTATGATCAGGATCACTGTGAATATTAAATCCAACAGAATGAAATGAAAAGATGTAAAACACTAATGAATAATGAAGCGTGATCCCAAAAGTGACAGGATGTGCGGCGAGGCGAGAAACGCTAACATGAAAATGGAGGGAAGAAATAAATTTGATAGTAACAGATAGAACTAAATCCGGAAAGCAAAGCAACCACAAAAACAGTCTCTGTCAATACCTTTCCAATGTCTCGTGTCCGGATCAAGAATTTGTCCATTCTTCCTTTCTCAAATCTCTTTTTATCTCCTTCCTCTCTGAGAGAGAAGTTTTGTGTTTTTCCTTTTTCTCCAAACATCTGAAAATTAACATTGGCGTCTGTGCCAGCGTCGTTTTCGTCCCCAGTCTTTATCATGATACGATAATCCACTTCTGTAAATAAAAACATGAAAAATAGAATCAGTGTATGGCTCAAACAGAATGTATCAACGCCAACAGTTTAAAACAGAGTAAAACGAGTTTACACGTAACACGCTGTTCCTTGGTATTTCCTTCCAAACGTACAGTTTGATCTCTGACTCGTTCACATTTTACAGTCTTAATTTCCCTAACAACGACGAAAAATAAAAGATTAAGCAATTCAGATACTGATCATCTTATTACCTTGTGACAAATCTTTTGTTTCAGCTGCAAGAAAGATAAAAGGAAAATACGTCAGGTTTTAGTTGATCTCTTCTTACAATCATGTATAGCGTTTCTCATGCTTTTCTAGTTGTAACATAACGATTCCGTCTCTTTCCCACATTTTCTACTCTTATTTGTCTTATACTCGCAAAAAGAAAATGTCACAGAAATGTTAATTTACTTACCAGGTATCAGATCAACATTTCGCTGACTGCCCACGAGCCAGCGGTGACAAGGGAAGATGTACTGCTCGCCCTTATCCGGGACATCTATGGTCACTTCCTCTAGATACCAGTCAGGATCGCGCCCGGAATTGTCATGACTGACGCGAAGCTTCTCGATCTGATAACACAAGAAGCCGCTTTGAGATCTTGAAGAAAGTTTTACATCTAAGTAGTACTATCTTAGTGATACCTATCCTTTACAGCAACTTTAAGAAACTTGGAAAGAGGATGCACACCGCGTTAGGCATTCTCTCTACCAAGATACCCATAATAGCTGTTCTGATATACCATTAACGTGCTTAATAAAGCATCGTAGTTGATAAACTTTACCTACGAGTGGATACCCGTCCAAATCTGACGTTCTAAGCGTCAACACTCATTCGGATCCAAGGCATAAAAAAGAAGTATATTCCTTCCCACTTTGGGATAGAAGACTTCACGAGAAAAAAGATTCTTTATGAGCAAAGGACGGATGTTAAGCTATTAGTTTTTAACTAGCGTAAGCAAACCTTTCCAACATCCCGCGTGTCCACTTTGAATTTATCACTGTTTCCTCTTTCAAACAGTCGTAGACTCTTGTCCTCGCTGAGTAAAATAGACTCGGTTTTACCGTTGTCTCCAAACAATTCAAACTGCACTTTGGCCGATGTGCCAGCGTTTGGTCTGTCACCAGTCTTAAATGTTACTTGATAAGTTGTATCTGAAGAGAGGGAACAAAGAAAAGGACTGTGGGACTGTGGGGAAGAAACTTTCCTGTATAAGGAATTAAATTGCGTTATGTTTTGATTCCGAGATCGGATAAGCAAAAGAGAACTCGTACGTAAGACCAGATAATAGGCTACTTTGTGAAAAGCACACTGCATACTATGTGGAGACACAGAATACCTAGGAGTAACCTGACCTTTCAAGAACTGACATAAAAGGTGCTAAAAATCGGACTACGGACTCCGCTTTAATGAGTTTTGCCTAATAGCCTAGCCCTCTATCTGTGACATTCTTGTTTTAATTCTACCTTTTAGCCGTTGGCTTAAAAAATTGTACAGCTGCTGCTGTAGATTTAGCCAAAGTAGTAAGTTATGGTTTTGAATCAGTGGTCAAGTTTCTGAGTTGGCATCCATAGCCGGATTAGAGCACATTTGAATACAGCCATCAAATGATCAGAATACGTTTCGGAATTACAAACATGGTACGAAGTCAATTCTGTGAATACCTTTCTAGAGGGGGTTGGAAATCATGCGGTTTCAGGAGCATTTATCCCTTACCGCATACGGTTAGTACTTACCAAGAGGTTCTTCATTTCCAAGGCCGGGCTCCACGGCTATTTTATCCTCATCCCCAGTCCAACAGTGACAAGGAAAGACCACCCCATCTCCACGTGACGCGGTCACCACAACTTCTTCAACGTATAGACCCTTGCTAGGGACACCAGTGTGGCCTGCATCTTGGCCAACTTTGACATCCACGATCTAAACGAGGCAAGGTAAGGAAATGGAGAGTGAGAATTTCGATGATACTAGAGGATGGTCGGGCGAGTGTCCGTGTGCCTGTCCGTCCGTTCGTACACCTTCTTTCTGTCTGCCTATGTGACTGTGTGTCTCCTGCCTTTTTTTCCGCCTGTCTGTCTGTCAATCCGTATGTCCGCAGTCCATATGTCGTCCTTTTGATTCATTCATCCACATTTCGAAAAGGTTTGTTACATTATCCGTGCTGCTACATGTACAGTCTTTTCACTGTGCAGACTGTCTCTGTCGGTCTCTGCCTCAACCGTTTCCGTCTTAAAGTTTGTCTATGTGTCTGTCTCACCGCCTATCGATCGGTCAGTGCTCTGATTATGTTCTTGCGTTGATTGATCGTTACTAAAGTAACATGAACATTCATTGTACGTAATCCCGACTTCAAATAGAGAGAACAAACGAAATCCACTTAAAACAAATTCTAAAAGCAATGGTTTGCAGATGATGTGTTCCAGTCTAACCATTTGATGAGCTACTGATCTTTGTAATATAAACAAGCGTATACAATACTGATAGACAAGTGGTTTTAAAAAAATTGTATAGCCCTAAAGTGAAAACAAATAGTTAGCGTATGACAATTTATCCCTCGACCAATTCACGAGGAAAAGATCATTCTGTAGGAAGAATTTTACCCTGGGTCTGAATCCAAGATAAGCAATAGTTGAACTGATGGTTGAAAATAATGCAACGAACTACACAAGGAAGAACCGATTTTAACTCCACCACACCATACATAGTACACAGGGGAGAGGTCACCGTTACAGTGACTATGCAATGTGGGAGAACTTACGAATACAGCAGTCATTTGTAAACCATTAGAACTCTATGCACGCCAAGGTTAGCTGTAGGTTATTTAGTGGTAGTGGAGGCCACACGGCTCAGCAAAGAGTTTTCAGTCTCAGCTAAATTGGATGCACACTCGCAACACTCGCAAGTTTTATATACTCACTCTGAATCACCTTTAACTAACAACTTTTACCTGAGTGGTGACACATTAGGAATAAAAAGGTGGAAACAATCTTAAAAGCCTAAGAGCGCGACAAATAAAAAATAATCCTCTACAAGTTATTTCCCTGGAGAATTTAGTTCCATGGGATTTCTGATCCCGAACTCACCCGTCCAATATCTGCGACTCTTGCAACCACCTTGTAAATGCGGCCCTTCTCGAACTTATCATTAGGACCATATCCAGGTTTGATTTGAATCTGTCCACTTTCTCCCTTCTCACCAACGAGCTGGATCCACACTGGAGCATAGGGGTCGGCCACCTCACCCAGCTTGAGATGAACTACAGAAGGCGGAAATTAGTGTACCTCCTGAGGAAAACCTTCCCATTTCTACATCATAAGAACCTGACAGAGTTCTGATACCTAAATTAGACCTTAACTTCGCAAAAAATGTTCCTGAAGATGGTTTTTACGACTCACAAGATTACATTCAATTTCAATCTAACAAATCGAAATATGATTTACTAAGAAAGAGAAAACATCAAGCTGAGTTAGGCCAAAAAGATGACTGAAAAGAGAAGTGAGAAGGAGAAAATTGAAAAGGACTGGACACTAAAATTGGGCAGAGCTTTGAACTCAACAAAAATTTACGTACAGATCTGTTGCTCAAAAATTCGTTTATGTCCATGACTCTTTGCTCCTAGATATATTCAAAGAGTAACAGGAGAGAAGAACAATCTTGATAAAACTCAGTGATTTTTATTTTAAAATTAATAACGTCTCACTTTGTTTCTCGACGAATGTTGGTCAAATTTGTCAAAGCGAAATCAGCTTGGCGGATTTGACGATTTTGACAAAATTTCGCCATTTTCGTAACTGCATGCATTTCATGACATATCTTGCAACTTACTAGTATAAAGCTCTGTTCTTGTTTTTTCGTCGACTGAAAAAAAAAAAAAAAAAAAAAAAAAAAGGGCGATTATGAAACTTTAATTTCTATGACAAAAGTGAGGCTATATCATCAACCCCAAAAAATTCATTCAATTCAAAATTAATACAACTAGTAAATTGATGAAATCAGGATTCACATTCAACAGGGTAAACCATAAACTACAAAACAGATATCTCAACTTACTTTAAAAACCATTCACGGTAGACATAAAAGTTCTACAAATATTCTCTGCATTAAAGTTAGGTCAGAATTGGAATTAAGTAGGTAACCTTCTAAAGAAACTGTGGTGCTGCGTCGGTGAGAGTAACATGGCTTTTTAGGTTTTATCAACTGAGTTGATAATATAACTTGACGTTGATAAAACCTTAATTCCCGAATTGGAATTAACCAGGTGATTGGCATGTCACGACAAAAGAAGCATTTCGAACATACTTGGATCCAAGTTGACTTCCTCTCCCGCAATCCAGTTGTTGTACTCGAACACACAGGTCTCGTCACGTGATGGGATTTCAATAGAGAGTTTCTTTAGATACCATTCAGGGTTACGGCCGGTGTTGTCGTGGCCGACACGAAGTTTCGTCAGCTGAAATCAAACATGAACTCGTCAACTGAAAGAGTGCTATCTGTCTTCCTTACGCGTCGAGGAAGAAAAACTATTCAAAGACATCTGAAAAAAACCTGTCATGTATTTCCCTAGGATTATACACTACGCCTTTCTGTCTCTAACGAGTGAGCATAGATGACGCTACGGCGGATCACGTGACACAAAACAGAACAGCCATTTGCGAAGTCTGATTAAATGAAACTCTACTTCTATCTATGGTTTTCGCTAGTTGTTACACTGACAGCCAGTTATACATCTTAATATATACCTAACACAAAACTAACGTTTTTGTTATTTTTGTGTTTTTCGATTCATCTATTTATATACAAGTAGAAGATTGGCTTTATATTTTCCTTGACTTTAGATCACGAAGATAAATGGAAACTTATTCCAGTATCAGTTGGATTCCGATTTCATATCTCCATTCCCTGTGCGTGGAGTTCCTGATTATTCTTCGGTGAGGTTGTCACATATTTTGCCCGCATGTGAGAGTTACATTCCTTTCCCGAGGATAAAAGTAAAACACACACCCACAACGGTCATACCAGAGGCTCGACCCTATTGTTTAACGACCACCCCACTCAATTTACCTTTCCAACATCAGCAGTTTCCACAGCAAACTTGTCAATTCTTCCGCGTTTAAACTTTGGCGCCTCTTTTTTGTCTTCACTTCGAAACTCAATCTTTTCTGTCTGTCCTTTTTCTCCAAACATCTGCACATAAACAGTAGCATCTGTGCCGGCGAAGGGAACATCCTCTGTCTCAAATGTCATGTTGTACAGAGTACCTGACAGAGATACGGTGGTGACATTCAGTGTTGGTTACCCTATGCCTTGGTAAACTTGAAATCCCTAAATAAAGGTCTCTATCACTGATGCCAAGTTGGCGCGACACAAAATCTAATTATCTGTCATCCAACAGCTCTAAACCCTTTTTTAAAAACCAAAACAGACAAATAGTTGAGCAAAAACAATTAGGAATAAAAAGGAATAGCCCACATATGAATAAAACATACATGTCAAGATTCCTAAGAGGCGACTACTATCAACAGAGTGATTTAAACAAAACTGACCGATCTCATCAGAGAAACAAGGGATAAATTCCTTTCCTTACCCCCACCCCCTCTTTTGCCACTTTTCCTTTCTTCGCTCCTCGGCACAAATCGATGTAATTGGAAACAATATTTCACGTGATTGAATAATTTGGTTACGCAACCCTGATAATAGGATTGAAATTGTCGCAATTGCCTCGTTCAAGTGAGACCATTTTTCGTGATTAAATGAATTTGTCGCAGAAGTGGAATTGTAAAAGTAACTCAGTTGTTTCGTTTGCGCTGTTTTTTGGAAACCCAATCTAAATGATTCAGTAGCATGCTCTTTGTCAATAGTTAGGACCGAGGACAAAGTCTACGGTGAGTGAAATTCATATATTTCCTTACTGTCAAGCTGCGGATGAATCGTCTCCCCTGGAATCAAAACCCTGGCTGTTTTGCCGTCTCCTTCATCTTCAGCGAGCCAGCAGCGACAAGGAAAGATCACAGGATCCTCACCAGTGGATTGCACTTCGATTTCCTCAACGTAAATTCCACGCCCGCTTCCCTGATTATCACTTCCAAGAAACACTTTGTTGATCTAGAGATGCAAGGAAAATTTTCTCTTAAGTCAAATTAAGTCTTATTGATATTGGATTCTTTGTACTGCTATCATTTTTTTTTTATCTCCAAAAAGGTTCCAACATTGTCCGTGCCGTTGAACCAATGTAAAACCGCGAAATTCAAACTGGAGAGAACTGACAGCATACCATTAAAAAAAATTCACAAATACCTTTCCAATATCTTTGATATTAACTGATACTCTGTACTGCTTTCCAGCCTCAAACTTTGTCCCATCAGAAGGTGTGAGATATATCTTGCCTGACTCGCCCCTATCTCCATACAGGATCATGTACAGTTTAGCCCAGGGATCTCGTACTTCGCCCAAACGGAACAGAACTACAAAACAAGAGAGCTAAAAATAAAACAATCCTGCAGAATTGGCTCTGTTTATTTTTGCACTACGATCTGACTTGACGTGAACATATGCAGTTCAGCTGACTTGAAGACCACACTCCAAAACCCAATTCTCTCATCAATGCTATTTCCATGTTAATCATACAGACAAACTCTTAGTTTTCGGCATTAGTTGACGGACATGCCTTGTAGGTGCATCTTCCCTTGCCGACGCGTTTCACTGATTTTATCTCCTTATGCCCGGTACACCCTTTCCCGCGCCTTCTAAAGGTAAAATCTCGTCTTTCATTTTCCAAAAAATTACACATTTTCCCACGCTTAAATTCACAGTATATGATATCCTGTTTTTCCCGCGCTTTTCGCAGGTTACTCGATTTGAACTTACTGTCGTAGGTCGGTTGAATAGTTTCTCCGGGTTTCAGGACTCGTACAACCAATCCATCTCCCTCGTCTTCTGCCAACCAACAGCGGCTCGGGAAAACAAGAGGTTCTTCGTTAGGTGCCCCCACTTCCACTTCCTCTACGAAAACACCATGGCCGGGTTCACGACTTTCATTTCCAAGACTAATTTTCTCAACCTAATCATACAAGAAAGTTCGTAAACTTCGCTGTAAACACTTCAGAAAAAGTAACAATCAAATCATAATAAAAATTAGAAGGCAGATTTGTGATAAATTTGATGAAGGGCAAAGCAGAAATTCAAGGATTAAGTTCATCTTCCTATTGCAAATATCACACTTTTCGTAAGGATTCTTACAGATGATTGTAAAAATACGGATAGCTGAATTGTACAAATAGTTCAGTCTAACCAAACCCAAATACGCTAACGATCCCATCATGCAACATGCAATAACAACACCTTTTGTCTTGTAACCTATGGATAACAAATAAGGTTGGCAACTCACCGGTCCGATATCTCTGATACTTGCAGACACAGTGTACAGCCTTCCTGGTTCAAAATTTTTGCCGTCAGATGGTGCGAGATAAATTTTTCCTGAATCGCCTTTCTTTCCATGAATAATCATGTACAACTTGGCGCGGGGATCCATCACTTCCCCAAGACGAAAATTAACTGTTGAAAAATCACAACAGATATGCAGCATTAGCATGGGATCCAGAATTACACCAATTTTCCATCGAGTTTCAAAAGTAATTCCGAACTGAGTTAGTTTTCTGTCTACACTCTGTGATTGGTCGAAAAAGCTCGCATCACGTTCCCAGTCAAGCAGTTATCTCCGTTTCCCCGCACTTCAACCTGCAGTTTACATATCATTCACGGCGAATTCTCTTTCATGCGTTTTTTTTTTAGCACCTTTAGTCTGGGAGGCCATTGTCACATATTTGGTTTTAGTTCAAAACTCTCCAATGAAAAACGCCTCAATTTTGTACTTGTGAAACTCCGTTGAAAGTTCATTTTAAACCTTGAGGTTGCAAAATTATGCATTAAAGGCCCTGTTTAGTTCTCTTCTCTTTTCCGTACCGTTGGTTTTGCGCTGTGATTTGGTGACATTCAGGAATCCCAGAAAAATAACTGGCATAGAGAAATATAAGCCGGTTTTTTAAACAAAGTTTACCGACCGTGCAGCAAAATTAAATTCTCAGCCATTTCCAATTTAGTCAAGCGTTTCATCTTAACGCTGATTTTTATGACCAGTATCCCGAAGCCTTAAAGACGAATGTAATTCGTTTTCAAGAGGCTTGGGCAGAAAAAGAAAATTGGTTTTAAACAATCCAGTGAAAACGTAGCACAAAAAAACCGTAGCGTGCAAATCACTCTCTAAATGGGAAACAACCTTTTAGAGGATACGAGGTACAATTAATTGACTGGCCCACATCTACTTACTGTCGTACGGTTGTGTCAATGATTCACCAGGTTCTATCACACGAGCTGTTTTACCATCATCTTCGTTTTCAGCGAGCCAGCAGCGACAAGGGAAAATCACTTTGGGAGCATCAGGAGCTGTGACTTCGATTTCCTCCACGAAAACTCCTTTGTTACGACCCTTGCTGTCGTGGCCAATGTGGACTTTTTGCACCTATGTAAAAAGGAAAAATAAAAAGTGAACCGTGTAAAGGAGTTTTAAACAGATTTTCCTTCATCGTTATTTTATAGGCAGCGGTAATTTTGGGGCTTCCGCTTTTGTGAAAGTCGCTCTTTTCGATTTCTGTTCCCTCACATTTTAAAGGTAAGTATCAATTAAGAGAGTATCATTTCAATTCAACATCAAATTCTTAGAGCTACATGTACATGTATCACATAAATGTAAAGATTTAAGAAACGTATGACAGAAAGAACGGAAAAATTAAATTCTGTTCGAAAAAAAATAGTTCTTCGATTGAACTTTTTTACAAGGCAACGTAACATGCAGTTAATTAGTCCCATGTCTAAAAAGTTTCCTTTGCATATCGCACTTGCAACTATATAAAACACGAGACAACAACATTAAAACTTACATTGCCGATATCTTTAATGTTGACAGACACTTTGTAGAACTTATCAGGCTCAAACTTGGATCCATCAGGCAAAAGATAAATCTTTCCGGACTCGCCTTTGTCGCCATACAGTACCATGTACAGCTTGGTGTTAGGGTCTAGGACTTCTCCCAGGCGAAACCCAACTATAAAGACAAAAGCAAAGGACATACATGACGTAACGTTACGATCGTGTGACAAACGGTTCACCGGTTCTATGTGCAGCACATTAGTCCACAAGTGTTTAACACAAGTTTCGCAATGAGTGCATTCGTAAAGGACACTTTACCTACATGTAAGCTACTTGAGGTGTAAGCATGTGTTATATTTCTAGAAGACCAAAAGAGCAGAAAGAAATTCTGTTACATACAGAGTAACATCGTCCAAAGGAGCTAATATAACAAGTCATGAAACACGGAGTTTATAAAAGAAATAAAGTGTAAAAACTAGGGTTTGACAACACGCTCTGATATACGCGTGCTGCCTGGTCTATATGAGGTTGACGGAAGCAATAAAAAGATAAAGTAGCAGATGTCCTGTATCTACTAAACGAAACGGGTAAGAATTGAGATTTTAAAAAACCCATTTCTACGCTTGGAGAATACCACCGGACATGGTTCGCTCTTTTTTGTCTAAAACATATTAAAACAAAATAATTAAACCACAAAGTCGTACGGAATTTTTCCTTACTATCGTATTGTGAGGTCAAAGACTGCCCAGGAACTAAAACCCGGGTAGTTTGCCCATCATCTTCATCTTCGGCTAGCCAGCAACGAGAAGGAAACATCACAGGAGGACCACCAGGGGCTGTGACCTCTACTTCTTCCACAAACACACCCTGGTTAGGGGACACACCCTCGCAACCCATGCTGATGTTATGGACCTGTGATCGGAAGGAACATAAATGAGGCGATACTACTCGGTAATACTTGTCGTTAGTCGTTATTAAGTTCTCTTCTGCCACTACTGAACTATCGTTTTCTTGAAAAGTTTTACATTATAAGAAAGTGCCAATCAAAGACTGACCAAGACGACAAAAGAGATAAAAATGACAACAAAGTGGGAAGAAGAGAAAGACGAAACAACACTGTCGAACGCTATGAAGGAGCTAACATACGGTAAGCAAAAACGTAAACATTGTACCAAGATGCAAATAAAGTACTGGTTAGTATGGAAGCAATTTGCCTCAAGAGTGGCAAGAAATGGTACGAACCTCTTCCAAATACAACTTTACCTCTTCACTCTTTTTTACGAAAAAGTATAAATGAGTATAAATGTAACTCTACCCCTACCAACCCCCCCCCCCCATCCATCCCTTGTAATATGCGTAAGTACATGTAACTCACCTTTCCTACGTCAGTGGTGGTAACAGTAACTGTGTACAGCCTTCCCGGTTCCAGTCTTCCTCCTTCAGGTGTCAGGTAAATCTTCTCTGAGTCTCCCTTGTCTCCGTGAATGACCATAAACAGCTTGGTATAGGGATCCAGGACTTCGCCGAGTCTGAACGAAACTGTTGATCGAATCGCGAAAAAAAAAAAAGATAAAATTGGCATGTGCATTCACGACTGCATGTAAGATCATTCCTGCACTTTCTTTCGGAATTCACCGACCTGCCATGCTCTCATAAGTAAATGATCACATCAGAAATAGGAAACAGTGAATGAGATCAAAATAATTTCCGAATGTTAGAGACCCATATGTCAGAATTGGTTGGCGAAGACCAGTCCATTTAAAATTTAAAAGAAGTTTCAGAGAAACATAAGGAGACACCTGGGATAACTATCCATTCGTTTTCAAAATAAAAGGTGTGGTGCGTCCAACCTAACAATTAGTGACCTAGTTTCTGTACACCACGATGTGCCCATACCTTGATATTCAGCCATCTCAGGCTCTGGTTTAGGCGCTAAAAATAAAGTTGAAAAAAATCGGAAATCAGTGGCTGCAACTTCAATTTGTTACTGTACATGTACTGGAACCGGTGCCATGCGTCAAATGAAAACCAATAAGGGGCAGAGCTAGTGGAGCAATATTTTAAAATGATCAAAAATGATCAACAATAGAAGTCAGATCGATTTTGAATTTGAAATGTTGGTGTTTGTGTGGCGAGAAAAAAAAAAAAAAACAGAAAAACTGGACAAAAACATCAGAAGGAGAGAGCCACGATTTTTCAAGGTACATGTAACCCTCACCTCCCTTATCTGAGCATGCCAAGTCCCACCAAACGAACAAACCCACAAGTCGTGCTCAGAGCCCCCTACATATCAGAGACAGGGGAGAAACACTCCCACCCTCCCACAATCCGCTGCGCCATCCTTGCCCTTCACACGTTTCACATAACAAGACGCCATGAAAAGTGACGAAGCAGTTTTGAGCAAGGAGAAATGGGAAAAAAATCAGTGGGCGCGATAAAATTTTCTAGACTGTAACTGCAACTCTCAGTCGAGTCTAGCTTATTCTCAACGCGTTCACATTGCCCAAAACATCTAAAAACCAAAGGCACCTACCGGGGGCAGACTGTTGGGGAACCTCTTCAACAGTAATTTTCTCTTCTGTGATGGCATTCTCATCAACTGCAAGAAAAGGGTTATGTTGCATGTTTCAAATACAACTAAACGTACCTATGACAACTTCATTACATAGCTCTTGAAGTGTTGTATAGCCAATCGAAAGGAAGAACGTATTAAGCTAGCGAATTTAAGCTAAGGAAAATGATTAAACCGCAACAAATAAGACTTACAACGGTGAGAACCACCCCCACCCACCCCTCCCCAATTACCTCTCTTCCTTCCCTCCTTTTCCTTTCACGAATGTAAGTACCAACTAGTTTAGTATAAATGACCCAGACTTGTTTTCTATTCTAAGAAAGTCAAATTTTATTTTCTCTCTTACCCGGGTAGACTTCAACTTCAACTCGTCTCTCCTCGTCACCAGTCAGCCAGCGGTTGCAAGGGAACATGTATTTTTCGTCCCGGGAAGGAATTTCGATCTTCAGGTATTCTAAATACCACTCCGGGTTAGGACCCGTGTTATCATGACTGATGCGAATCCTCTCAACCTAAACGGGATTAAGGTCATAACTCAGATGAACAGGAATGGAACCTGAGGAAAAAAAAAAGGTAAAACCTAGATTCACTCACTTTCCCCACGTCCATCGTCTGTACAGTGAACCTGTCTGTCCGTCCTCGATCAAATCTCTTTAGGGTTTTTCCAGATTCTTGCCGTAACATGATCTTTTCCGTTTGACCTTTGTCTCCAAACAGCTGCAGTGTTACATTAGCATCAGTGCCCGCATACGGCATGTCGCCCGTCTTGAATGTTAAGCTGTAAGCAACATCTGGAACAAAAAACAAAATCCCACCCGTAAATGTCAACTATACTCGCTCAAACCCACTAAGCTATGGTAAAGAGAAGCCCTCCCCCCAGCTACTCCCTACCCCTCGTCCGCGCTACTCCTCACTTCAACACAATACCGAGGATCCATGATTATTCCCATAATTTCCGAACAATTAATTTCTCAAAGTTCATTTCAAACATATCTTGTGCATTCTCTCTCTCTTCCCCACCCCCTCCCCTTTGCCCTATATTTTAGTCCACCCACAGAACTTACTTTCAGGTCTCTTTACAGCTTTTCCAGGAAGCAGTTCCCTCTCAGTCTTACTGTCCCACACATCTTCAGCCAGCCAACATGCACATGGGAACATCATCGGGGGATCATTGTCTGTGGGAACCACCTTGACACTTTCGACAAACAGTCCTTTGCCATACCCGCGGCTGTCCTGTCCAAGGCGAATCTTCTCAATCTAGGGTGCCAAACATGGGGAAAACTTACTTTTCCACTTCTTTATTGATTTTGTTCAGACAAGTAACAATAAAAGTCAGAGGACAAGGAATAATTTGTACACAGTCACGTAGCCTAAAAGGTTAATTTGTATCTAACTACTCAGACCCTAAACCTTTCTCCCTCCTTTTAAAATAAAAAAAAGTCAAAGTTTCACAAAATGTTTTTGCCCAAAAACACGAAGTGCATTTGATACAAAAGTGACTTTCCTCTTCCACTTCTATAACCCAAAAAGTTCTTGAAGCAGCATGTATTAACAGAGCTTTTCAGTAACATGTACTGAGTTGGAAAGTCACATCACTGAAAATCAGTGCATTTTAGGCTGCTATCGGTCATCGCTGAAACATGTGCTGTTCACAGAGTTCAAAAGTTCAAGTTCGTAATTTGAGATTGAAGGATGTCTACTACATTAACAATACCATGGCATCATGAAAGAAAATCACAATTTCGGCTCCAAACATAAGACTTTTTGAAAGGCATGGTTATGTTATTAAAAAGGCTAAGACTAAGCTACATGTATTGGCGAACTCCATAAATAGAGCATTCCTCGAACCTCTTGAAGAGTATCGTCTGTTGTGCCCCATTACTCGTTTGGCACTAGAAAAAAATCTCCCGGAGTTCCTAGAAGTATCTGAAGAACGTGTTTGGAAAACACTATCAAAAATTAATCCATTTAAATCATGTGGTCCTGACAGGATTCCTAATTGGTTTCTGCGCGAATACGCCGATCTTATTGCTTTTCCTGTATGCAAAATTCCCAACGCATCGTTTAAAGAGCAACGCCTACCTCTTTCATGGAAATTGGCTGATGTAACCCCGCTTCCTAAGAAGAAACCCGTGCAAATCCTAAAGAAAGAACTTAGACCCATCTCACTCACTCCATGTATCTCGAAGGTGGCAGAGGAGTTCGTGGTACGCGATTACATCATGCCTGCCGTTCTTGATAATCTCGATATGAATCAGTATGGCGCAGTGCCAAGGTCTTCCACCACCTTCGCTTTACTGGACATGCTTCATGTTTGGTCTGAGGGCACCGACGGGAATGGTGCTACTATAAGAACTATTTTGTTCGATTATCGTAAGGCCTTTGATTTAATTGACCATTGCATCCTTATAAAGAAATTATGTAAATTAAATGTGCCAAATAGCGTAATTAATTGGGTTATCGACTTTTTGTCAGACAGATATCAAAGAATCAAACTTAGTGAGGGATGTGTATCTGAGTGGGGATCAGTACCATCGGGCGTCCCCCAAGGAACCAAACTAGGGCCTTGGCTTTTCTTAATTATGATCAACGATCTAGTGGTCGAAGATGCTCGCTTATGGAAATATGTAGATGACACCGCCATCTCCGAGACGGTTGCGAAAGGGGAGCTTAGTAACGCACAGCGTCATACAGATAGAGTAATACAATGGTCCCTGGAAAATAGAGTCCACTTAAACAATGAAAAGTGTAAAGAGATGCGAATATCCATTTCAAAGTTCCAGCAAGAATTGGAGCCCATTCTCATCAATGGCGATGCTTTAGAAGTGGTAGATAATGTAAAGCTTTTGGGTCTTAATATCTCCAGTAATTTGACCTGGAAAACCCATATTAATGAAATTGTTAAAAACGCCTCTAAGAGATTATATTTCTTGATTCAACTTAAGAGAGCCAAGGTTGCTCGTGCTGATCTAGGGCTCTTTTATTCTAGTTGTATTAGGTCAATCATGGACTATGCAGTACCGGTTTTTCACTATAGTTTGCCTAAATATTTAATGCGAGAATTAGAACACGTACAGAAGAGAGCAACGTCCATTATCTGTCCTGGTCATAGCTATCATGAGGCCCTGGATATTATGAAATTTAAAGAATTAGCCATCCATCACGACGAAATATATGAGTCACTTTTCGACAAAATTGTAAATGACAACAATCACCGTCTTCAAAAGTTAATGCCAGCAGCACATGAAACTACCTACTTGTTAAGGCGTGCGCGACCTTTTAATGTGCAACGCTTCAAAACCAGTCGTTTTAAGAATAGTTTTATTATTTCCTCATGTCTTAAAGCGAACTCATTTTAGCTTTCCTTTTTTTTAGCCGATTGAACGTTTTTTAATAACTAAGTAGTTAATATCTAAATTAGTTTAATTTTGCTATCTGTATTATGTGAGTAAATACGCAAATCAGTTTTTAACTGCTATGTATTTATGAATAAATAAACTTCAACTTCAAACTGTATCATAAATTTAAACCTCAATCTAAAATTGACATTACTCATATTAATCCGACATGTACGTACCCCTCCAATATCAACAGTTAGAGCAAGCGTGAACTTATAGGTCTTCTCTCTTTCTAATGGTTCTTCTGGCCTCAAAAATACTTTGCTAGTTTCTCCTCTCCGACCAATCAAATAGATGTACAATGTTGCTTCAGGGTTCAGTACTTCTCCAAGATGCACAGACACTGTGTGGGTAATGTCTGACTCTGAAAACACCAACAACAACAAAAAAACAATTTTAAACCAGTTTTAATTTGTTTTGTTTTTTTTTCATCTCGGATCTGCAGTGGCATTACCATACACTGTCACAAAGTAAAACAAAAATAAAACTGGTTTGAAAACAAACAGAAAGGGAAAAAAAATACACTTCAGTGTACAGTTGTAGCACAGTGTACACTGAGCATTACAAGCGTCTACCTGATGTAAGAGGGGTCCTTGTTCCTGGGTAGATTTCTCGTTCTAATTTTCCATCTCCAATGTCTTCTGCTAACCAACAGGAGCAAGGAAAATACAAAGCTTCTTCATCATCTGGTGCAACTTCAATATCATCTACAAAAATACCTTTTCCACTCCCATAGGTATCATGACCAACACGGATTCTCTCCACCTGTTACGAAAAAGACAAAATCATTATACTTTGGCTAACACTGTATCTTATTTAACCCTTTAGACCCTGACAATGGTAGGTACTGTGGGTGAAGCCTGCTGTATAAGCCAGGTGTCCCGTCGGGCCAGCACTTAAATCCAGTTTCCGCAGCATGAAGCGACTACGAGTATTTCTACTCCCCTCTCGGATGGAATAGTAATCCATCGCAGGGTTACCCCCCCAGCATTAAATTTGCCAGTACCCAGTTAAACACCTGGGTGAAGAGAGGCACTGTGAGGGTAAAGTGTCTTGCCTAAGAACACAACACAATGTTCCCGGCCGGGGCTCGAACCCGAACCACCTCCACCACCCTGAGAATGACCAGCATGCAATTTCTCCTTACAATACTGGTGAATAATTCATTATGGACCAATGAGAGTAAAGGAAATGATTGTGAACCTAAGAAGTTAGTCTCCTTCGCAGCCGTCTTTCGGGATGTCACGCGACGCTCCCCCGAAAGAAACGGCTGCTCACATTCGAGCCACATTCCTTTCCCATTGTGTTTCAAACAACCAATTAAGTCAGGGTACTGCGAGTGATGTAATTTTCGCGCGAAGTTTATGTGAGATTTTATATCAGCCACATGGTATGGCAAGTGAAACGCCGAAAAAAGTTGTGAAGGAAACCTCAAAGTGTTTCATGTGTTCTTCGCCTTCAGCAGCCCAAGAAAGAGCATTTATTTTCAGAAATAGTACCCATAACTTTGTGGAAATAATCAGATCTTCGTTGGACTTCGATATCAGCTGCTATGCGAGCAGGAGAAGTATTATTGGTCGAGTCATCTCATAGCAACATTGCAATCATTATTACGATCATTTTCCATCTATGAGACATCACTTCCGCACTCAGTGGCTTCATGCCTGCCCTTTCCAGTAGCTCTTTGGTGCTGACATGATCTTGCCATCGGATTCGGAAAATTGATGTTGGGGTGTAAATGGTTAAAACATATTTCACACCTGACTCCATGAAATTTACAAGTGTTCGTATGCTTGTGTATTACCATAATGAGTATTGAGGGCAATCTTCACAGTATTGATCACTACTTAAGCAGTAGTGAGAATAAGACCTGAAAAAAAATTCAGGCCTTTGTGGGATTTCAACCCATGACCTCTGTGATACCAGTGCAGTACTCTAACAACTGAGCTAAAAAGCCAACTGGGAGCCTGTAATCAGGTTGACACTCATGCATATCTTACATGATAAAATAAATGTTATTATCGTAAAGAGTAATAATAACAGTAAAGTGACTGTTGTAGATGTATGGTACCTTTCCAATATATGGCATCTCAACTGAGAACTTATAGGTCTTCCCCTCTTGGAATTTATCTGTTGCAGTTCCTGATGGCCGAAGCACAATTTTAGTGCTCTCCTCCTTTTCTCCACACAGTTGCAGGTACAACTTGGTGTAAGGATCCAGAACTTTACCCAAATGAACTGAAACTGTATAACCTTTGTCTGAAATGCAACACACAGAATTTAGTGTCCAATCAACATAATTGCTGCTACCTACTGCTGAACAAGAACATTTCATTTCATCATATCTCTCAGTAAATAGTGTTCACGATCAGTCAATTTGGCAGGCTGTATAATTCACAGTCTGGCCTGCTACATCCAAAGTTGGTTTGAGTTAAAATCTTCTCCCTCTCTATGAACCAAAGATGTTAGAATAATAAATATCTCATTGACCTCGTTTTTCAGTTGCTACTGTAAGTAATGGAACCTTTTATTTTCTTACTCAGATTTATGGCCTGCAAGTTTGCAGTTGGGGAACAAACTTGAGCAAAAAAGACTTGATCCATGACATTGCACAGACCTCAAACTCAGTTAGTAAGATGAATCTATAATTACATAAAGACAATTACAGGAAACAGACTTTGGTTTGAAAAAAATCCATGGAAGGCATAATCAAAGAAAACTGCTAACAACTAAATGTACAATTATTTATAGCTCATGCATGCTAGGTTATTAAAATTTTTTAGGGTGTGATAAGGTATCAAACAAGGAAGCTGACACAGAATTAGAGTAAAGGATCCTTATTGACTTAATTATTAACATTAACCAATTCAAAACAATAAATTTATTTAAAAAATCAAATTCACTATATGCCAGGACTTACTTGGTGTAGGAGTTGAATTCAAGTCTTTGATTGTCATCTCTGAGAGCTTATCTTGTGCCAACCAACAATTACATGGGAAGGTGTAGTGGCTGCCATAAGAGGGAACATCGACTTCAACTTCCTTCACATGAAGTCCTGTCCCATATTCCATGTGATCATGGCTGAGTTTTATTCTCTCAACCTGTGAGGATGAAGTACAGTACATTCACTAGGTACTCACGGCACACCTTTTTTTTCATTTCTTCTTTTGTTTTACACATATCTTTTTTCCTAAATTTGGCAAAGTGGATTCTTCACTGAAGGCCACATGCACTCCAACTATAGACAGACCATGTCCCTATTTTCAATAACTTTTATCATAAGTGGCTGCCAATGGTTTACTAGGCAGCTGCACCCTGGAGAGGAGTCATAAAACAAAACCCAAAAGCAAAGGCCTACATGCAGGATAACCAGACAACAATAAGAGAACTCAAAGAGAGTGTCACAGGAATCAACACTAATGGTAGCCAACTAGCCATGACTAGTTGAAATTCAGTTTTGGCTAATGGTTTTCCATTTCCACAAGCTAGTTTGGCTAGTAAGCAAACTGAAATTGTTTTTAACATCTAAGTTGTCACTATCCAGTTGGCTAGTAAGCTGAAAAGTTAGTGTCAAGCCCTGTGTTAAGCTATTAACACCCATGAGTGACCAAGACAGAATTTTTCCTCACAATATCCAAATAATATCAAGTAGGAAAGTGATGAGAATAAAGAAAAATATCAATTAAGGGATATTAAGTTGATTCAAAACCAAATTCTCCAAACTTAACTAAATGTGAGGTGGAGTTAGGAGAATCACACTAATGAGATCTCGGCAACAAAGGTTAGACCACCAATCTGGGTTATATCGAGAACCCTCTATGTTGATATTTTCATTTCTTCCCTTCACTTCTCTGCTTGATTGTGTTGATAGTGTAATAAGAAACTAAATATGGATGAGTCCTGGGAGTAATATGCAAAGGCCACCTGCACAAAGGCAGCAATGGCTTCAAAATAAATGGGCTATCATCATTTATATTCATGAACATCTCTTTGTAGACTGTTCCTTAACACATCATGATATAACTTTGGGATTAACAAAAGGATTTTTTTACTTTTAATACTCAATTATTTCTGAATAAAAACAATCGGCAAGAGTACCACATAACCCCATACAGTAATTATGCATTCAGACTAGTAGACTTTGTTTTTAAAGTTTTCTCGTGAAAGACAAAGAAGTGGAATACTTAATTAATGTATGGGTTTATATGGTACTCTTTCCAAACAATCTATTTACTTTCAATCAATCCAGAGATAGAATCTAACACATATACTGTTGTTGTTTTTTGCATACAAGTACCTTCCCAATATCCATGGTGGTAACCATGAACTTATATTCCTGACCAGTTTCAAACCGATTCTTTTCATCCCCCGCTTGACGTAACTGTATTTTTGCAGTGTTTCCTTTTGATCCAAACAGCTGGATATAAACATTTCCATCCACTCCATTACCTTTCACTTCACCAAGTTTCATTTTGATGTTGTATTTCACTGGAAAGAAAATGTGTAATTAATTGAAGATTTTTCTATTAATAATAAACAGTCACAGTGAACAATAACACCAAGCATGCCCTCATATTTACATTATGCTCACATTTGTACATGACCTTACCATTCACTTCAGGAAGGCTTGACTTTGGATCTGAAGGTATATGCTGTTTCACCAAGGAAGATGTCCAGGGAAGAGTTACAGGCTTTGTTGGTGCAGCTTCTGTACTGGACACAGTACTGGCTTGAACTGTAAAATACACCAGGATCACAGTGATATATTTAAACAAATGAGTGTAAACTGTAAAAAAGTATCACAAAATAAAATTAAATAAGAAATAACTTAAGGTGGCTCGTACCAGTTTCCTCGCGCCGGGAACAGGTCACTCTTGCGTGACATGAGCGAGAGAAACGTGCGAAAGAAGCGCGAGATCAAAAGATGAAAATTCAAAACAAAGATGGCGGCGCGTGGAATTTTTTCTACTTTTGTGAGAAGTTTGCCTAAGAGCTTGTATTTGATGTGTTGAGCGGCTACTGTGAATGCAGGAGATAGAAACTAAGATAAAGAAGACGATTTTTGGAGAAGTAAAGGTTGCTTCACTTCACATTTAAAAGAAATATTCAACCGATATGAAATCTTGCGACGGCGAAAAAAGAAGAACTCAAGTGAAGGACAATCTACCTGAAGTGGAAGAAGACTTTGAAACTTAAAGGAAAATAATATGATATAGCCAGAAGTCGTGTGTAGGATTTTTAAGATGAGCCGGGGAGGCTATCTTTGACAGCTGTTTAATGATTTTCTTAATTAGCAGTAAAGGTCTGTAAACATCAGATCATAGGCGCGCACGCGAGCACACGCAATTGTCAGCAGTAGCTATAACAGATCATGAGCAAATGTCAATCTTATAGAATCCAGATTTTTAAATGCACGAGAATGCGCGCGGAAATTACTAAACTCATGAAAGCTATTGCATGAAAACAAGCCCGGTGACCCCTTCTTTTTATTGTTCCAATATGACAATAACGTTGAAAGTAATCATCAGAAAAAAAACTAGAAAATTCTACAGAAGGAAATTTGCGATTGTCTGAAAATTGCCTTTTTTCTAGATTTTCTGAAATTCTGCTCTGTAGAATTTTTTAACAATCTTTGTGCATTTTCCTTTTCAAGTGCCAAAAGCAATCACTGAAAAAAATCATGGGGTCACCGGGTTAGTTTTCGAATTATTTAAGCCACAAGCTAAAAAATGCGTCTGAATAAGCCTATGTAAGCGTTGCCATGGAAACTGCTAGTGACGAAATGACACCTATTTTTGGATAACCAATGATTATATAATTCAACCCTGTAAAAGTGTTCAACTGGCCTTGGTCAGTCTTTCTGTTGTATTCTTTCAAAGTTACAAACCATCAAAAAGACAAAAACCGGTACGAGCCACCTTAAGTCAAAGGACTGATCAACAACTGACTCTAGCTGATACTAAATTATACACATTATTACCTGGCTTCTCTGAGCTGTTGGAAACTCTTCGAGTAGAGAATGAGGCAGATCTTATCGGCATAGTCACACTGGATATCTTTGTTCCACTATTGGTAGATCCTGCTGAGCTGCCACTAAATTTTCTACCTGTACCACTCCCACTACTGTATGTGCGCTGTAAAGACCCTGTCTCACTGACATCCGACTCACGTTTTTTAAATGGAAATCTGTCATCCCTTCCTTCAGAACTGGTGTCTCCATTCACCATGTAAATTGTTCTTTTACCGTGAGACGTCTCTTGAGATGAGTCAATTCCATTGGTTATCGCACCATTAACAAACTGCCCATATCTGCTGTTTGTGTCTGTGTACTGCTGCTCACTCCAAGAGTCATGCGAAGTTTCACCTATTGTGTGAACTTGTCGCACTTCCCTTCTTGTGAAGGATTCATTCCGTGCAGTTTCCCACTGCATGGTGACTAGGCTGATTTCTGTTGAGGATCAGTTCCTGCTACAAGTGAATAAGAATTTAAATATTGAAGACAAGAGAAGGCAATGTTCACAAGTATTAACCCATTAATGGCCGCAGCTTTTGTGGAAAACTGTGTTTTGAAGCTAGTCCAGCAGATTTCGGGTCACTGTTGGGGTTTTAAAAGCTCGAACTTACCAAAAACCACTTGACAGCTCGTGCACTCGACGGCCTTTCGATCCAAATGCAAAATGGCGGCCTGAAAATCTCGGGCACGCGCAGAGAGCAAAATTTCGACATAGTTTTTGGATTGAAAAGTCACGCCCCACTTACGACTTCTACTTTTCTCTCTTTCTCCTGCCCTTTTTTTCCCCTCTCCTTGCCTAAAGTTTCTCCTCACTTGCTGGAAATTGAGTAGGCTTCATTTTGGTGTAGAGATTTTTCAGAAACTACTCATTATTTTCAAAGCACATGCTCGGAAAGGTAGGTGGGTAGTGAAACACGATCTTCGTGCAGATTTTCCAGTCAAAGTGACACGGTTTTTTGGCTATTTCTCCAATCTCCTCCACTCAATTGCGCTCATTCTGGTATCGTCTGCAAGATATTTTCAACCCGTTCAAGTACATGCTCGAATTCGTGCTCCAGAGTTAAAATTGATGACGTCACAGGGCGTAGAAAGGGTGTGGGTCCCCATGGGCGCATACGGGCGCACTGGACGTTAATGGGTTAATCAGTTAACAAGGTGCTCTAGAAACACCACGTAGGTAGGCATGTGGGGGACTCTTAACAACAACATGTTGATCAGAGAAAACTTCCATACTTAGTTGACTAGAAAATTGTAATTGTGAAATATGTAAATGAATGTATGTGGAAAACACCTAGGATAAAACTTTTAAATATAAATTAACTGATATAATTAGTATTACATATTATGTGCATATGTGCAGGTTCATTTATGTTTGAAGAAGTTGATAATCACTGGCCAAAGACATTTGAGAAGATTAGTATTCCTACAGCAGTTTTTTGTAACTTGACAAAAACTGAAATAACTTTTGTTTCTTTCACTTGTCAAAAATGCAAAAATAAGTTGTTAACCAAGAATGCAATTTAAAAAATGCTACTTTATTACTGCTGCCTTATCAAATTTTCAAAATCAAAATAAGCAGAGGTAAGTTATGAACATTTGTAGTCTAGCTTTATCTAAAACTTCACAGAATTGGAATACACTGCAAAATCAAAAGGTATAATTCGTTTACAATGAGTATTGTCATTGCATTCATTCAATCTTTTGTTGATGTTTTTTAACCAAGATTGCAATATTATTTCTCCTCATTGCCCTTCATAAACTTCTTAAAGTTCTACCTCTGAGAATTTGATATACTGTAATATGGAGAAATTACGTGTACCTATATGTTATAAAATAAACATGTGACAACCATAATAAATGCAACAATTTAGTTTACATTATGAAATATCTGGGTTACAGATATTTAGCAGTTGAAAGTGCTGAAATGTTTAGGGGCTAATATTAAATTGAATCTAGCACGTATTATGGAGTTGACTCCTGTTAACAGAAGATACGAATTCTCATGGACGAATTTAATTTTCATCGGTTTAAGGTGATAGATACTCCTGTTGCCAATAACACGACTCTTATTACAAAAAAAAAACCTAAGCAAAATTGAAACAGAGCCACAACAACGACAAAATTGGACACGAACTTAGATATAATCTACTGTCGTTCCATCGACAATATGGGGTGTTGATATCGCGGACTCGGGAAAATTAAAGGAGCAACTGCAGAATACCCTGCCACTCATTTACATGTCATTGAATAAGAATAGCAGAAGGTAATTTTATTCTTTCTCTTTCGAATTAATATAGTTTTCTAAACCCGATAACTTGGTTTGTATCACATGTTTACATCACCAGGATTAGAACGGCTTCATGAGTGCAGGTCATGGCTGCCAATTTTTCACTTTGGGTTTAAAAGAAGTGGATTTATGGCAGCTTATTTTCAAGAGCCGTTTACAGGATTAAAGTGTTTGATGCTGAGCAACTGTGCTAAAAAATCTGATTTGAAGCGGGAGCTTCGAAATTACAAGATAATAATACGATATTCGCACTAGTGTTCTAAGTACTATGTTGTGAACGTGATAAGAATCACAAACACTCAATATCAAAAACACGATTGCAAGAAACGGAATCAAAAGATTTATTTAACACGTTTACACTCTGAGTAAAACTGTTGTTCCGATTTCTATAAAATTTTCCTGTAGTGTAGTTGGTTATGCATAGTGCAATCGTCCACTTTTCAACCGATCACACCAGCCAAATCAAGGTCAAGTCGGAGAATCAAGCGCAAGTTAAAATTTTAAATCACTAATCGAATGCATGCAAGCATGTAAAATTAGTTTACTGTAACTCGGATCGAAGAAACCTGTTTGAGAGAATCTGTGATTGAATATATTTGAACGCTGTGAAAAACGATTGCTGCTTTAAGGATGTCAAAATTGTCTGCACTCTATTCTTCTTCGGTGACTAAATTCTCTTTGTTTGTGCACAAAGAACTTACGCGAAAAAAATGTTTGCGATCGTTGTTCGTATTCGGGACAAAATTCTGAACAAAACTGAAAATAAAAATTCATCTCGATCATTGCGATTCCAAAATGAAGGGAAGAAAGTTAAACGTAGCTTGATAAAACGAAAAAACGCCTTGGTTAGGCGTAACAGATTACCTGTCTGGCACACTAAAGCTTCGAGCGATGCAACAGAAGCTTGCTAATCCCGCCAAACTCCAATCCTCCCTCAACTGCTCTTTCCACGATAAACTTTGTTTTTACCAGACGTGGCGTTTAAAATTTCTTGACAGAAAACAGGTATCAGATGACAGCGATGATCAATGCTTAATCTGCAAAAGCCCGCCAAGCATCGCCAGTATTTGGTTCTGTTTACAATACGGGCCAGTCTTTGTTTTGAAGTGGATTCATGATTCCGTCGCCATCTTGGTTTCAATTAAGGGCGCGGTTACAATGCAAATTCTAGAATGTTCACCGTGGGGGAGAGCACAGGAAGATTTGGCTGCTTTCCAGCAAAAAAAGGGGTTTGCTTTGTCTGGAATACGGCCACCCGCAAAAATTAATCATGTTTAGACCTCAAAAGGCTGCATACTTTCACCACTAATCCAATCTTTTCAAAAGTGCGTAAATAAAACAATTTTAATTTGATATCGTTGTACCAAGAAACTGTAGAATTTTGCACCTTATTCCACCTAAGATTATACTTGTATTTTGTACAAAGACCGACCGACTTTAAAATGGTTTTGGAAACTGAGTTGACAGGAATATGAAAATAAATTGAGTACGACTTTTAGTTCTCTTTAAAAAAAAAAATTCCTTTTTTTAACATTGCCTTATAACAAGTCTACCATTAGATCACAACTACTTGTAAATAAACAACTTCCTTTTCAAAGCTATAAACGCTTCATATACGTCACAAAATATCGCTTCTTTGCTTTGATATGTATTTGAAACAAAACAACAACAACAAAAGACACTTAAATACAGAAAAAAATGAAAATACTAAATCAAACTAGATGCACGCTGTAATCAATTGGAGGACTAGAGTCTAAGAGTGAGTTTGATTGTGGACAATGTGAATTATAACAATTAAGCAGTTTTTCCCACGCTTTCTCCTATTAAAGAGAAACATTTACCGACTCGAGTTCAAGTCTGGAAGGACAATGAAGTTTCACTCGGTAAGCTGACTCTAATGGTTTCTCTGAGGACGGGTTGTGCTTCAAAGACAAATTCTTACATTCTTTTATATTCTTTGTTAGCAAAGTTCCCATGCTTCATTGACTTCTTGACGAATTTCAAAAGAATACATTTGATTACAAATACTTTGAGCTTCTAATAGAACTTCGATCACCTCAAAGTACAACTTGTACCTAAACGTTAAAATTTTTGAGCAAACTCGTTTCGTTGAGCTCAAAACTCAATGAATTGTGCAGTACCAGAATCAGTGAATCAAAAATATATTCTGACTTCCTGTGGCACCGAGAATGTCGATAGTTTCGTAATCTGCTTAAATTCAAACTGTGCGACTTACGAAATTTTTCAACTGGTACGAAATACATGTGCTCTTCCAAAAGTGAGATAAACGTTGTGTATAATCGGCCTTATCCTTCAATATCAAAACGTGGCTAAATATATTGAATCGTTTGATTAAAAAGGTAAACTGTCTAGACACCTCACGTAAAAATTTGTCGAAGTGTCTTATTCGAGTTACTTCGGCGCTGTGTTTCGCTAATTTGAACTCTCAAAACCGCTGTCATGAAAACAAATAAAATCGAACTAGGTAACTCCCTAGGAACCTCTGCAAACAGGTCGTGTGAGATCCAACACAGTAACCTCAATCGTCGAAGCGGCACCAAAGTGCATTTACATTTCCAATCATGGTTAATAAAATACTCAGTCAAATAATTGTGATTTATCAGTAGCATAAAACCGTGTTAACTGACAAAAAGTACCCTCGTTTTTCCACCTATAGTATCAAATACCGATTGATTGCGATCCAGAATGTGCTGTTAAATAGTTTCTTACCTGAGACGCAGTTATAGTCGTCCAGAGAGTTTGTCACCTTCCACTATTTACGAATAATGTTTTCTTCAAAGATTTCTTGTCGCGTAGGTGGAGTGACTCACCGTGCGAAGACGCTAGTTGCTGATGCATATTTCATGAGGTGATTAGGTTTAAATGTCAGATTGCTCGCTGCGATGCAACTGGTTGTCTACCACTTCAGTTACAATTTGTCAAAGTTCGTTTGATCCTGTGTGTATATATACACATATTTTTTTCTTCATCTCAAGTTGCCATGCTTTTTGAACAAATTCAATATTGACTTTTGCACGTTTAAACAAAGTCGAATTACGAAAGTTGCTAACTGATTCAGACGAAATTCGCGCTTAATTTGATAAAACAAAATTGATTAAGAGCAATTTAATCAGTTATACAGGTCAGACAATTTATTGTTCTCCTAACAATTAGTTAGGAAAGTGAGTAACTGAAGTTAAAATAATTTATGAAAAGTACGCAAAGACCGGTACTCTGTTTGCCAGCTTTGACTGAGACCTGCTAACATTTCGCAACTGACTCCACCGCGGTTTGGCGTTAGACACCTGCCGTCTGACAGACTAACACGCTCTCTAATTGAACTAAGCAATAAGATAAATCTCGTCTGTTAACCACTGGAACTAAATTCTCTGTCATAATGTTTGTGTTAATTTGATTTTTAAAAAAAATTGGGGCTGATGTCATGCGATCGAGATCTTCACCCCGCGCTCCATTGCTACGACGTGGACATTTAAAATAGAATTATCTAAAAGATTTTAGATTTTTTCTGGTTGGCTGGTAGACCTACTTTTCTATGTATATGGTTACCTCAACCAAAAGTGTTTTGGAATTTTCTTGTATGGGCAGTTTTATACGTAGGTCGCTAGGTCTGAACGTTCATGGATTCAAATTATCAGTCCTGAATCACCAATAAACCAAATTAGAAACTACTAGAGAAAATGGTGGTTGAGACACCACACAGTGGCGCCGTAAGGCTCTGCAGGAATGTCAACACTTGTGGTCATTAAGCAACAAAAATATGACAAAAATTAGTGAAAGTTGATTTTGTTCAGGAATCAAACAAAAATACGTAAATATATTAATCTTAATTGATTAATTGGAATTGTTAACAAGACTGAGCGGAGTCCAGTTCAGTCTGCTGTAATCATACAAGTAATTAAGAAAATCGGACGACCGTGACGTAGGAGTCTGGTTTGTTAAATCTGAGTATAAAGATTGAAGACAGAACTGGACGACACAAAGTCCCGTTACCAATTAATATAATCTATGGCACAATTTAAGAGATAAACTAACCATCGGTTGTACGTTTTCATAAAAGCACAGTGCGCGCCCATTACGTAAGAATGACGCGTGCATTGTCTGATTGCAATGTCCAATTACAATTATTGCAATGTCGTAATAGTGCACAAATCGGTATTGTATTGTATTGTATTGTATTGGTCTGATGATAACGAATCGCAATTAAAAAATTTTGTTATTATTTTGATTAATTAATTAACAAATTAGTCGAAAAATTAAATCTAGCCGAATCAATGCGTGTCCCTCAATTTGAGATAAAACATTTCATTGCAAAGTTGATTATCTAAAATCATGGAAACTGGCCTCCAGTTTGATTCTTATTATTTATTTATTTAATTTTTTAAATAATTTTAAAAGTGTATTCATGTTTTCAATTTCAAGCTCAGTGAAAGATAACTTCAGCTTATTTGTTTTTCCTGAGAGCGTCATTAACCTTGTCAGGATCTAAAATATTCTTGGGCTCGTTTTTCAATTTTCTTAGCTGTCGATCAAATTAGATTTTCAGGTGCTACCTATATTTGAATGAGAAATTAAACGCCGCCATGCTCTCCTGACAATACCTCATACGGCGTCGATATATAAGAGCTTATAAATCATAAAATTGATAAAAGCTCGAAATAAAGCAAAAAAAACCTTCATAGTAAACAAAAGGAACAGTTACAAAGGATGAAGCATATTCAGGAAGGGTGGCAAAAGTTGGAAACTTCTGCTCATAGAAATACCTGAACCGTCTTTATAAAGGAAGTTCAAAGTAGTTATGACAACAGGAAGAAGTAATAATTTATCTTACGCCACCACATTACGCGTGAAAGGGATAATCAGAAATTTATGTTCAGCAGACATATATAACTTTTAGGGGAAGAAAAGATATTATACTCATGTGGATGTACTATATTAAATCTTACACATATTTTTAAAATTTGCAAAATTTAGTATTAAGTGAACCGCACAACAGTTTTTCTCTAATCCATTCGAATAGAATTTCGCAATAGGTGACAACTACATGCGTTAGGGCTCATTTAGTTGTCATGGATTCCCTTAAATCAAGCAGCATCTGTTAATGTTAACATTTGCTAATTGTGGATATTGCCAACAAATAACATGAACAGGCTTTCTTAAATTTGATACAATAACTAAAACTGTTGGTTTGAAAGTTGACGACTTAAGCTTCACTGTCGACCGTGTAAGTTATGCACCAAGTCAAAGCTGACTCACCTAAGCGAAGGTCCCCTCACCATTAGTTTTACCACAAGGAGAGTTTTCGAAGCAGTATAGTATACAGACGTAGTATGTTACCCTTTAATTTTGTTGCGGCGAGGTACCAAGAACTGACTGATAAAAGCCTTGCTAATGTTTACTTGGTAATACTTAGCGCCTCTTTCTTGTTGCAGTTCTCCCAGAGTAATTTGACTTGAACAGTGATGTATAAGCAATCCTACATACTCAGGATGTTTCTGATGATCCATAATGTTTATTTTGTGAGCCTAAAACAATGCTTTACAACTGACATGGAAGCCCCGTTTGTAATAACTTCAAGTGTTACAGGGAAATTTAAACGAGAATGCGACGATGAAAGAAGCGTAGCTCAGAAATCAACGAAATGAAATGCCATGAGAGTCAAGCTGTCGTCAAATTCGCCTGCTGTTTGGGTTTGGCAGCAGAGTGAAGCAGGCTGTGTTAGAAATTGCTAGTTTTTGTCCATGAGGGTAAACCTCTTAAGCGACTTGCTAAGCAATGTTACTCCGCCAGAGTAAATAGGAAATCATTCTTTGTTTGCTTAAAGAAAGAGCTGCTTGGGAAAATAAACCCTTAAAAAACAAGCGACCGTGTGAAAAGGAAATAAACGTTTCAAAAGAAACACATTGATGCACGCGAAACTTTGGCTAGGTGGCATACATGAACCAAATATGTTTCGATTGTACTAGGAAAGTGTGTACGATGCAATATTCGAAGTGTATTGATTAAACGATCGTTTGAAGGAAAAATACGTAAAACTGTTTTTTTGGTACTGGCTGTGAAAAATAGTATTCAGTTGCTCGTCCCATAAAATTGAACGCTAAACGAAAATTGAACTGAGGTAACCAGTAGTGAATTGCTTAGCAGAGTCCTCTGGTGAAAGAAAATCAATTTTTCTGCTACCGACAGATACAAGTTAGTAAAAAAACTTCTTCCAAAGAAACAAACATGAATATGGATGCCGTTCGAAGTTTCAACTGAGCAGATAGGAAAGAGGTTCCTCGGAAAGACAAAACAGACACGTCATGCGATAGCGTGACTTTGCCTCAAAGCAACGGTTGACAATTGTTGACAAATTTGTGATGATGACCGTTAATACAGAGTAAAAAACCAAAATCGAGTTTTAAAGCCAAGGACTTTCTACATTTGGCATCGAAATTTTGTATTTAGCCGCTTAGACGATCGACATCACAATTTAAAATTCATGTCGTTATTAGAGGCCCTTTTTGTTTGGGTGTCATCCTTTTGGTCAAGTCCGCATACGGTATCAATCTTAAATTATAAAGGCTTAATAATATTTGGTTTTTTTTTTTTTTTTTTTCGCTTTTCACCCACCTTGCTGCAAACGCCAAATTCGACACTCTTTGCCTCTGGGCTAAACAAACTTGGATGGCTGCTTACAGTTCTAATAAAAGCAATCTACTGCCGGCGTCTGTTATCACTGAATACAAATGAGATAACCAGATAGAATTATCATGACACATAAACACCTTTAAAATAATAAACTAAGTATGAATAATTTATCATCATTCAAGCTGTTTCCAATACCCCCGACAGAGAAGCAACGAAAACAAGCTGTACTTACTTTTTACTCTGGGGAACAAAGGGGAGTCAGACTGGATTGGCGGCGACATTAAGAGCCCGTGTCAGTTATACGAATCTAAATAACTTGCAAAGCACATGCGTTGACGTCAAATGCGACGCGTCAAGACGTGCTAAAAGTGGAAGTTTAAAGTGTACTGATGCATAAAATTAACGTGAGAAAAATTCCCGATTTGAACAAGACAGTTTCTAACCCTCGAACGAAATTTTAAAATTTTATTTTCAACCATGTATTAACACTAAGATCGAAAGAAGTGAGTTTTAATAGTAAATACTAAGTAAGTAAGCCTTATTTGTTGAAGCAGGTCAGTGGCGGCAGCTAAACAGCTGATGAGGACCTTCTATTAATTAAAGTACATATACGAAAAAATAACGGACACAATTAAAATTCTACTACATACAATTAAACTTCTACCATATACCATTAACTATTTCAAACTAAAAATATATAAAGTTGTCTAAGTCCTTGTTTGAATTTGTAACAGTTTCGCAAATGAAGGCAACTTTCCGCAACTGGTTTTTGTTACGTTTCAGTGCTATTTTAAATTCCTGAACCGCTTTTTCTATGCATCTAGAAGTTCTGTAGGAGGCGCCGTGGCCTAGTGGTTAGGGTGCTGGACTTGTAATCCGGTGTCCCAGGTCCAAGTCCTCCACCCTGCCACTCACTGGATTTGTTCTCGGCTGCCCCTAGTTCAACTCCTTGGCTGCGCTCTGTAAATAGCCCACTGGTCTGCCTCCTGCCAATGGGGAATTTTAAGCTCTTAGTTAGTCTACATTGTGGCTAAAAAGCCGCTAAGAGGGAGCTTCAATTAACGTATATTATTATTATTATTATTATTATTATTATTATTATTATTATTATTACTGTTAATTGAGTTCCAAATTATCGGGCCTCAACAATATAAACTGTTCCTCCCTAGATCTGTTTTTGTTCGTCTAAATTCAAGGAGCGGGCCTTTGTGCCTTGATTCGGTAAAATTGACGAAGGGTGATAATCTATCATTCATACCACTGTTTATCTTGAAAATCTCAATTGCTAGTCTTCTTTTCTATAAATATCCTAGGTCTTCCCATTTGGTGAAATCAAGAACGTCACTATCCGGAATTTTTTTCGGTATGCTTCCATCTTTGATGTGCAAACTTTCCAATTCATTAAACATACTAACGGAGCAGCTGCCCAGACACCGATACAATAAGTGATTTGTAGGACTACTGTTTTGAAATAAAATACTTCCAAAAGTGACTTCGGGAGGTAGCTCATTTTCCTCAGAAAACGTATCTAGTTACCAAATGACTTAAGTAACTTGTCGGCATGATCCCTCCAGAGTAATTTATTGTCTATCAAAACTGCTAAGAGCTTTGTCTTACTGGAAAATTCAATTAGCTTACCGCCACATCTGACTGCAAATAAGGGACCCACGAAACTATTCTTCTTCTGGATTAACATCACTTCAGTCTTCCCAGTAGGTAAGGTAAGTTTGTCTCGCTCACACCAAGTGTTGAGCTCGTCCACGAGTCGGGTTGAATTTAACTACGACTTCGTCGGTGCTGCTTCCAATAACAAAAGCTGTAGTATCATCTGCGTACAGGTGTACTTCGCCCTGTGATATAATGTCCGAAATATCATTTACATAGATGGAAAAAAGTCTCGGGCCCAAAAGTGAACCTTGGGGAACTCCATATCTCACTTCAAATAGGGACGATTTAACATTATTAAGCTCAACAAATTGCCATCAACTTGATAAATAACTCTTCAGCCAACAAAATAAATTTCCACTAATGCCACAAGCTTGCATTTTATAATGCAAAATATCATGGCTTACTGAGTCGAAAGCTTTTCCAAAATCGATAAAAATTGTGCCTACGACTTTTCCTTGATCTATTGACAGTTTCCAAGTTTTAGTCAGATACACGAGAAAACACTCTGTAGATAAACCTTTTCTGTAACCCCATTGGTTTCTCTGAAGCACCCGGCTCATTTAAATGAGAGTCAATAGTATCGCAGATGATTGATTCAGTAATTTTGCTAGGGATGCTCAACATTGTGAGAGGTCTATGGTTATCGCACTTGTCACTATCATCACCCTTGTATAAAACTTTGACTTTACCAGTTTTCCAATTTTTCGGGTACTTTGCCGATTCATAACTCATCCTACTTATGTTAGCAATACTGTAGCTGATCTCCCTAGCAACGTTTTTTATCTCCCTTGGAGTTATTCCATCGCTCCCTTGTGCTTTCCTGATGTTAACTTTTCTCAGCTTGTTGTAATACTCTTTATTGTCAAATACGACAATACAATACAGTATACAATACAATATTTTATTTGTTATTTGACAATAAATCCTTATTCCCCTGCCTCCACAGATAGCAGTGCTAATCGAGGCGGGCCAGGATAATCAGTAAAAGAAGCGGAAAAGACACAGTAACAGCTACAGATAAAGAAATAGATGGTAAATAAGAAAACAAATTAAGTCTACGGCAACAACTATGTGATTAATTCAAGTTGGCAGCGTATTAGGTTGTGAGAAGTGAATACATAAGATAAAATGGATAAGGTAGGATGGGCGAGACAAAGGTGATAGCTACTAAGAGTATTTACTAACTTTGGAGATTATCGATTCTAAGCCTTCGTAGGAGACGTATACATCAGATATTGTAGGAGTAATTCTTGATATATATATATATGAATCCCATGGCGTCCTACTTCGCTGAGAGTATGTTGAAAACAAATCAATTGGCGGCAGGGACCCCGTCATCATTTGTCGCCCGGGGGGGAAGGGCTGGAGGATTTTGTTCTTGTCATGCGGATAAAACTTTTCTGACCGTGCCCTAGCGCACCGTTATAATCTTCTGATCCTCCCCCTCCCTCATAGACAGTTAATTGACAGTCAAGTCTTTATAATAACCCCCCCCCCTTTATACTCTTCCGACTGTGACTGATCTTCCCCCGAAAACCATGTAATCTCACCAATGTCTTCGGTCCCCTCCCCCGAGAGATAAACACTGACTGGTCCCTTGCTCAGGACTGCAGGGTTACTGAGAGATTGCGTTTTTAAATCTACCCACAGTACAAGCCCCCACCACTCTTGACAAACCACGTAAGGATGTTTTTGCTGTCTTTTTATTATTCATTTTTGGTCTTTATTTATTTTCTTCTTTTACAAAGCAACAACGTCCCTGGTGCTTAGCCATGGACGATCGTAACTCAAGGGCATAAGCTTTTAGATGATAGATGTGTTCTTTGTGTAACAGTTTCAGTTATTCTGCACAGTTCAAATTTCTGGCTGCCTCACAGACACTCCTCATTGTCAATATAAACTGCAGAGAAGAAAACACATAAGTGAGAAAGCTAGCTGGAAACCATAGTATAAATACTGCACAGTCAAAGTGGAGCTTAAAATATTCCTCCCTCCCCCAACACACAAAGTACACCCATCCCAAGTGTTTCTTGAATTTTTCACTAAAGTTCACCGGTCCTTTTTTTGTATATATCAACAAAGTTGAAATGGTAAATTGGCCATGGTTACGATTATAAAAACTGACGTTTCGAGCGTTAGCCCTTCGTCGGAGCGAATAGGGGAATTGTCGTTTGTGTGTGCATTTAGACTGCCGGTTTGAAAGATGAAATCCCACAGGTATCAACGAGCGCTTTTCATTCCACTAATTTATTCGTTTATTTCTCGTTGCCATGTTCCCAAAAATCACGTAGGTCCTTTTTCTTCCTTTAAAAGCACACACAACCCACAATTCCCCTATTCGCTCCGACGAAGGGCTAACGCTTGAAACGTCAGCTTTTATAATCGTAACGATGGCCAATTTATCATTTCAACGTTGTTGATATAATCAAATTATTTCGTTATCCCCACTGACGCAGCCTCAAACAGTTTCTTTAGAAACTATCAGCCTTTATTTTTTTTTTTTTGTACTCCCCAGTGGAAGGAGGCACAAGGACATGAAGACGAGCTAATGATCACGGCTAAGGCCAGAACGGTTACCACCCGATCCAGAGTCCACCGCTACTTAGGCTCAATTCGCAACGTTTCCCATTTAAAAGTGACCATAAAGATAACTCTTATTTAATGAATAGAAACTGTATATTTGCTAAATGAAACCTATGTCTTCTAGAAGCATTTTTCATCTGCCTTACTTCCCCATGCAGCAGTTCACTATGTAACCGCGACAGTTACATGGTTATCATGAAAAGTTTAAAATTAAGCATAACAGTGATCGAGACCCTGTGATTATTATCAACGATATGATATTTTCTTTAAAGGTTTAATACCAACCTCTCTTGCTTTCAAACCTTTCTGAGGAATTTTCGTCGAAGGTGGCAGGACACCGCCGAAAGCATCTACCGATTGATGAACGAGGCCAGTAAAAATCAGCAAGGCAACAACGAATAAGAACGCTTGGGCTTTCATTTTGCGTTTTCACGAGCCTGTTAACAAGCTAATGGTGATTTGATCTCATAAGTTTCAATATTTATACGGAGATTCTTGTCTATCATCAATTTTATTACGCCCCAAATTGAATGCCTTATGATCGATTCACAGACATTTCGTTAAAGTTTTAGAGCCATTATCTACTTGAGTTACGATTTTGATGTGCGTTTCATGTGACCAGAACTTTTGATACGTAGTTGGAAAATGAAATCTAAAATTTCAAGGAAAATTGTGCAGAATATATTTGTTTTCTTTTTTGGGGGGGAGGGGGGGCAATTGGGGGAGAGATGAACTCTGTCTTTTTAACTACCTTACTGGTTAAGTTATCAGATTTGGACAGGGAAATGTGGATGTGAGACCATCGTTATCGATTATTGAAGAGAGAGGAAGGGTGTGTTGGCTCCCATATGTAGACAGCAAGTATGGAACACATTGCATCTGTCCTGTTTAGGATGAGTGACACTTTTTAATTAATCCTCACCATTAAACTTCAAATTACGCAGTTGCAGAAAGTGGGGCTCAATTGAACCCTTGTCTCCCTGGCCCCATCATGGCGTTTAGACAGGTACATGTTGGAAGCAAGTCAAACATATGTTCAGAGAGGCACGCTTTAAGACCCCGCCTAGGCCTGAATACGTATTTTATTAGGAAATTTTTCTTATCAGATTTTCCTCCCTGCAAAACATTTGAATCCAGTTTATCAGAACGTTTACTTTGTAGATTTATTTGAATCTTCATTTCGTTGTGGCTTTCCCACTTTAGCGGGCAACAAGTGTAGGAGGCTTGAAATCCTTTTTTTTAAATATCGTCTGATTACAGGCTAAGTTACCTAGCAGGCGTTTCCAAGTGACTATCAAATGATCACATGTTGATTACCACTGAGGACTCGTCAAGAGGAAAATGAGGTGACTCGAACTGGCAGTATACACGAAGATAATTATCAACAGCTGCAAACTTAATTTGAAAAGTTATTTGGAGATACCTAAGGTTGCAAGTAATTCGATGTTTAAACTTTGTTTCATTCGTTTTCAGTGTGGTAGGTATAGAGGAAACCCTTATTTCAGGGCGGAAAAGTTTTTGAGAGTGAAACCAATGATATCGATATTTGATATCGAATTCTTTTTGCTTTTCATTGCTGAGTTATTCAACTCGAACATTCGCGACAGCCTCTCAGACAGATAAACCCTGAAGTCCTCTAGGAGTTGGCCACTTGAGTTTCTTTTGTGTGTTTGCTCAATTAACTTTAACTTGATTTTAGTGACTTTTTTCATTTCTGTCAATGGTGGCCTTTTTCCTTCCTTTGGTTACTCCAAAGTGTTCGTTAAGAGTTTACATAAAATTATTAGAATGACTGCTTTTTGCGATTCCAAAGACCAAGCCAGGCATTTCAACACGATCGGCTATTCGTGAAACAACATGTGGTACTTTCAGCGACCTGAAGGGTGTGCGGCCAGGTTGCTGAGGTTTCTCGAGATTGCTGTGTCTAGAGTCGGTGTCCATGGTGATGTAAACTCCTTGTAACCGTGCCCGTGAGTCCGTTCGTAAACTTTCTCATCATTTATATGCAAACTTTGTTACAATTCCTCGTTTAGGAAAATGGCTCAAAGCGAATTTCAGAGTTGTTTTTGCAACCTAAAACTCACTCGTTGCATCCATCACTCAATCAGTCCACCAATGTTTGTCTTAAGCATGTTCAATTCGAATTCCTGTGCTGGGCTCAACCGAAAACAGTAGCCCCACAATATATCGCCGACAGATCGTTCCAACTGAAATATCGCTCAAATATCGCCGATATGAGTGTAAAACAAAGAGCACCATAGATTCGTGTACCCATTGCATGCCTATTTTTATCAAAGTTGAAGAAAACTTCCAGCGGTTTGGTTAACTTTAGTCTTCAAACGGGCTCAGCTTTCTTAAATGGGGAGATAATAGTTCTATGGATTAATTACAATACAGGCCTGTGTGCTAACAGGATTACATCGAGTAATTTGTACCTTTTTTAGAGCAAAGACCCTTGATTTTTGCTATAGCAAATGACCAACTATATCACAGCAATGAGGTAAAGCTACATGTCAAGAACTCAAACGAAATAAATTCACTAATCATAATCAGTTTTTTCATGAATGATCTTTCTTTATTTAGAAGCTTTTTCATGATCTTAAGTGGTTATTTTATCATAGCTGATTACTTAAAAAGCTTTTTCTGATAGATGGTTTCCTCCTGGGTCAGCCCTCCATTTTCACTCCCGCACAATCCAACTTTCTGGCCGCTTCACAGATACTCCTGGCTTTCACCTCAAACTAAAGAAAAAGAAAAGGAAAGGAATTGTAACAATTTGCCAGAATTTGGGATGTAGATTTATTCTGAGGATCTGCGATGCAAGACGATCTCGAGTTCTACTGCACTTCTTTAGGAGGAAAGATACAAACCTCTGTGGAAGAAAGCTGTCTTCTACCCGTATGGTAACCTCCATTGAAAGCCTCCACCGAATGTTGAACAACACCAACAAACAACAGCAAGACAGACATTACCAAGCACACTTGAATCTTCATGTTTTGCTTCTGTTGGTTTTTACAGGACTGTTACCAAGCTACTAACTGCTTAAAGCCGCTGCACTGTTTCGCTATGAGTGCATGTGCATATATTTATATAGATTCGTGTCAGTAATCAATCTCCGTCCAATATCAAATTATACAATTCACTTTAAATAACCATAATTGCCAAAAAGGGTTCCAAGCCATTATCTACTTGAAAACAACTAACAGTGGTTTAAAGATTTGTGTGAGATTAGTCACTGGAAACTAAAACTTTGAAGAACCATTATATACTAGATGTTTTCTTTTTCGTATTCCTTTATTGACACTGTTACTTAAAATACAGAGGTAGTGGAATTTTATGGTCATCATCTTCAACTGGACTTTACTCCGCTCTTTTTAGTCTCATTAGGAAAAGCACACAGTCTCCCGTCCCCTCCCCCTCCCTGTCTGCCCTCAAACATCCTTTAACTGCCGGATGGTAAAGGCCACCTGAAGATTGTGGCTAACTCCGAAAACTCTTAATAAACCTCACGAGGTTATAGTCTTAATCGTCTTCTTAGCACTTAAATAAACCATTATATTAGTGCAGTCCTTTTGAAAAAACACTTCATCATCTGGTTCTAAAAGTGGTGATTCTTGCTTCCATCATTTGTTCAGTATTTTTCTACCCGTAATCATATCGTCAATTGTCTTCTAGGGGAGACAATGAGTAAAAACAAAAATTAGATCTTAATGGTATTGCAACTGTCCGAACCGAGAGGTAACTTGTTACTGTCAAGATGTGAATAAATTCCCAACCAAGAGCTCGTTACAAATGGATCCTATAGAAAAAACGCACTACATATCAAAACGAAATCCTACAAAATTCGTTTTGTTGACTGAATGGGCGTTCTAATTAGCGTTACGGTAGTGAATAAATGAGACTTTTCAACCTGTTCTGTGTTTAAGTTATCCAACTAATTGACAGCCACTGGTGCTGTAAGGTCTCATCTGGTAAGGACATTTTTAAATGTCTCGAAGAATTGGCATTACCAGGAGATTGGACTCCATGCAATTGTTAATGTTTAAAGAAATATCTTTAATGATCACGTCTGATCGCATTCATTATTCTTGTAATTGGATATCTTAAAATGGACGATTAAGAAATATTGCTTGGTGGAAGAGGGAAATTTCAAAAAGAACTTTGCATTTAAATTGACTTCTCAAACCTTTCTAACCATTCCTTCCATTTGATGGCGAAATAGCGCATCTTGAACAAAGGCTGCGAGTTGTGGCGAAGCAGCGATGGACTGAAATATCTGGATCATCATTTTTTTATTCGCTTTTACACAACCTCATGTTTCAGCTTCTATGGACAGTGTGAAATTTAACCCTTTACAAAGAAAATAATTCCCCTTCCCGAAAAAACTTGATCGACATTATCCCCTTGAAATGAAGTTTAATAACCATTACTTTTTCAAAATTTAATGTATACTCGAAAGGGTAAATGTCCGGTCATCTCACCAGCTCACTTATGGTTCCGTATAAATAGTATTCAAAGGAGGTGATCTTTTCTTGTTTTCTTTTTAGGTATTTTGGATCGAATGATTTAGGGTGAGGAAAACATAGACATATGATTAGTCACTGAGTAAAACTCACATGAATACAGAGTTCATAGAGTACACTACAAGTTTGATATCTAATGCACGTAATGAAGGAAAACTGAATTAGAACATCTGGTCTTTAACGCATTTATCATAACACTTTGTTAGGCTTTGGAACAAAATTGTGAACAGGGGAAAAAGAAAAATTTGGCATAACTAAAGAAACAAAACGAAACCAAGAAATAGAAGGCGGGTGAAACCAGAGCGTTCTGTTTCAAAACTCTAAGATAAATATCGGAAAATAAACCTGACATGGAAAATGACATTTCATACGTCATATTTCGCCTTCTTCAAGTTTTTTCATATAGTTAGGCTCTCAGCCATCTGCTTGTAATTTCAGATCTTGTCATTTTGCTAATGGTGCTGTTGCTGAGCTTAAGCCACATACCCTCTCAACAAAAAGTTGCCTTCGAAAAAACGCTCAAACGTAAGAGTCATAATCGAAAAGCGGAATTTACGAGCTTTGGTTGCTTCAGAAGGATCTGACTGTCCACTCAATCGATAAATGAAATAGTTTGTCCTCCACGGTCGGAAAAAAAAATAACAGTTGTAGATTGTTGCATCATCGTAGATTTTTTATTGTTTGTGTAGAGAAGAATTAAAAACCAGAAAGTTTTCAGCAACTCTTTGTAGGGTAAAGGAGCTTTCGAGAAATCAAAATTTCCATTCCAGAGCCTTATATTGAAGGTGCAATTGGGGTCGGACCAGATTTATCCACACCAGTTTCTTTAATCATATTAGTGATCCATGGAACGCTTGTTAGTCATGTATCGCAAATTATTGTTCCCGAATCTTTGGGTCGGACCAGATTTATCCAGACGAGTTTCTTTAATCATATTAGTGATCCATGGAAAGCTTGTTAGTCATGTATCGCAAATTATTGTTCCCGAATCTTTCAGCTTTCTTATAATAATAATAATAATAATAATAATAATAATAATAATAATAATAATAAATTTTCACCGCTAATCGCCGTCGCAAAGTACAGCAACGACGCAACCTGAGTCTTGCATTATCCGGAAATTTCAGGTTAAGTTTGGTTTAGTCTCCTTCGCAGCCGTTTTAGGCTCGTCACGCAACGCTCCTCCCCAGGTGGAGGGAGGAGCGTTGCGTGACGAGCCTAAAAACGGCTGCGAAGGAGACTAATACCCCATTCACACCAAAGCCTAAACATGCTTTAAAGCTGTTTTGTTAAACATGGTTTAACACAACAGCTCCATAGAAGCTGCTCAAATCAATATTTGGTTGACTTCAAATGTGGCACATTGAAAATACAATTTAGCAATTGCTTGAATCTTGTGGAAAATTTAGTTTTTCAGTACTCTGCTTCTGATTTTTATTCAGTTAAACCTGGTTTAACTAAACAAGTTTTCTGGTGTGAATGGGGTATAAGTTTGGTAGGGATCATCTAATATATGGCATTAATGCAAAAGGCTGCGACTACAAAAACAAAAACAACAACAATGAATTCATCAATCGTCCAATAGGCTTTTTTTATTTACAAGGGTTTTTCTAATTTCTTGATTTTCCTTTGGTGGTGGATGCTTGTTTAACATAATTCTTTTGTCATGGATATTTTATTATGGGTCGTTTCTCTTCATTCCTGCGCAATTCAACATTCTGGCAGCCTCGCAAAGGTTTCTGGGTGTCATCTCATCCTAAACAAAGAAAACGGAATCTTAACAAAGAAATAGTCCAAAAGTTTAGGAAATTTTGCTAGCTTGAATGGCAAATGACGAGTTTTAGAATTTCAGGCTAAATTTTTCAAAATGCAGCCCTTGACCTTGGAATCTTATTGATTCGAATACGGCGAAATTCGCTCACAAAGTGTTATGAAAGTAATGCCCGGAAAAAAAAAGCTTTGCAAATCCTGTGAGCAAGTTCTTTTTGAGTAACAGAGGCTGGTTAGTTTGCCATGACACATCCACATCACCAAATAATTCACTATGTGAAATTGAGGAAAAAAATTGTGAGAATTAAAGGTTTGTTGTTCTTGACAATTGCTAAGAAAAAGATCAGGTCAACGTGAAACATTTCAGTAATTAGATTTTTCCTACTATACTAACCTTTGTCGACAGTTCTCTTCTTCCAGGAGGTAAAACCCCTCCAAAGGCCCCAACCTCGTTTTGAACAAAGGTTGTAAGTATCAGCAAGGCAGCCAAGAACAAAAAGCCTTTGACCTTCATTCTTCTTTTCTTTACCCAATCAAACTCTTGACCTTTGTTCGGTGACAAGCTCACTATTTCCAAACATAGACTCTCTCTGAGACTTTGGCCTTTGGGTCTGGATATAAATAGACCTCTACCAGCATTCGTGGGATGTTAGATGAACTCGTGGGATGATAGATGAAGCAGTTTGAGAGAACTACCCCTGAAGAGAGCCATTGTGAAGTTAAGTTACTAATTTACCCAGTTCTTTGTTGTTTTAACCATCTATTTGACTGATGTCTTAAGAGCACTTAGAGGGACTGACAGCCGGCCCATTTCTACTAAAATTTAGACTAAGTGTGCTGTAATGTAAATGTATTTTCCGAAAAGGGAAGATAGTTTTAAAATATCAATGACGGCGTCAGTAGGCCCATATGACGCATTTTTGGAGGCGAAGCCGCCAAGGGTCGTGGGATCAGGATTGATTTTCCCTACGCTGTCAGCCAAATGAATTTGCCGATTTGTAATTCCAAGTTCGGCTCATTAGTTTTCAGTTCAATCCTTCCTTTGTGCTTTGTAAACCTCAATCCAACTACTTTGCCTCCCAATAGCTGAGAGTTTGAAAAGTTCACTTTCTATTACCCCTATGCTGATTCAAACTTAATCCAATTCCATTTAGGAAAAAGGTATTAAAGTCATCCACATCCAAATAATGAAATTTAAGTTTTTTTTAAAATTATGAAAGTATTTAGAATCTCACTCGGTGACGAGTGCATAAATCTTTTTTAAGTGTATACTCGTCTAGTGCCCACTCTCCTATGTGACCATCCCAATAAGACACGAGTTTACCAAAATTACCCCGTACAAATCTTTTTTGTTCGACAACAATCCTCAATACTGTACTTGGAAAGACTCAGAGCAACAACGATACAACCATCAAAAGGGTCGAAATGCTAAATCACAATGGAGTTTGTGTTCACACAAGGAACAGTTGAGTCTCAAGGTGGTTACCAAGCGAAGACCAAGCGTGATAGCCCCTGAAGCCCTCAAGAGAACAACATTAATGGGATGTTGTCACGCTAAAAGACATGTGGTTAAACCACTTTTACTAGAGGGGTTCATAAAGAAAAATGACCGAAGCCGGAAAATTGGTTTAAAAGGTCCTTAAAAATTTTAGTTAATACACGAAAGTCATGTTTTAATGTTTATCGTTTAAGTCAAGCTCCCATAATTGACGGGGGTACAAACAAAATAGATTCATGGCATTTAAAATATCATGGAACCCACTTTGGCTACTTGAGGGATACCACTTGAAAAATCGAGTATCACAATACTGGCTCCAATTTAATTTTTTACTTTTTCCTTTCTTGTGTATTTTCTCTAAAGCAGTTGAAATCGGCAGACATTAAACTGTTCACCCAATCAAGACATGGCTTCGTGTATCTTCCAGTGCTTGAAGTTGTGTTATTCTTTTTATCATAAGGTTTGATTGGCTCCCTGAGAAATTCTACCTTGCTTGATATGCCTTTAAATTTGTGATTATTTCGGTTGCGGTTTCATAACAACAGGTCAATGCATGGAAATGCATTCAACAGGGCCATAAAAGAGTGATTTCATCAGAAAGGCCCTTATACTAGTGAATCCGGTTATATAAACTATATAGAAAGCTACGAGAGCTACGAGTGTTAGTCATTGGTGAAAATATATCGTAAGAACGAGCTACAGCCATAAGTAGTAGAGAGAAAACGAAACACACTAAAATATCATGATAAGGTTGTTTTTCCTTAGACATTTATTCAGAAGGTTTCAGCAATGTGTTTACATGTATTGTCTTTCGTTATTATTGCTTTCTTAGCAAGCGTTTTCTCATTTCTCTAATTTTTCATGCGTCAGTCGCTCCACCTTCATTCCAGCACAACCCAGGCTCCTCGCTGCTTCACAGACACTCCTGGCTCTCACCTCAAACTGGTGAAAAACAATGAAGATGAAAAACCCAGAAAAGGCAAATAAAGGCTAACAGATAGCAAGTATGGTTAAGGATGGGGAAGATTATATACTAATCGGGGAGCTGAGTAACATAGACTAGATTTTTATGAAACGATGAAGAAAAAAACAGGACTTAAATCCCTACACGAATAGGTCAGGCAAGTGAAAAAGAATCATCAATGAAATCAATTTTACGTGAAGTAAACTGACCTTTGAGGACAATTGTCTTCGTCCGGGAGGGCAATGACCGCAGAAAGCCACAACCTTGTCTTGAACAAAGGTAGTAAACAGCAAAAGGGCAGTGATCAACAAAAATGCCTGGACCCTCATTTCCTTTGTAATGATGTCTTCAATGTGTTTGCTCTCAAGCCCACCAGTGTAAAGATACAACCTTTGGCAAAATGTGGGTTTTATACAACTCTTCTGGCAATTAGTAGCCATGTGAAGGATATTAAATTAAACACTTCACGAAAAAAATCGCCTGAAGAAGCCATTGTCTACCTTGATTAACTTTTGACCTATTTATGCTCATTTACTTGACCAAACTTTAAAGGGCACTTGGAAGAGTGAATTGACTGGTTACGAATCCTTTCGAACAGGCATCGCCTTTACGCGAGCATCGTGAAGCTCTAACTTCTCGATCCAAATCGATGAGCTAAATCACGTTAGAGTTTGTGTTCACTCAAGGAACAACGAGTCTCAATATGGTTACCAAGCAAAGCCAAGGCATATTAACCCCAGTAAGTCCAGAGAAGATCAATTTTGTCCAAGTAAAGAACATATGTGGTTTAATCATTTGTTTTCAAGGGGCTCATACAGCAAAATGAAAGTAGTGAAAGTTTCTTCAAATTTTAGTGAAGTTTGAAATGCACAGAAGCAACGCCTACGTAATAGGCGGAGGTAAAAAAACATGGACCAACATGAAACCCAGTTTGGATATTTGAAAACTTCTTAACCCAAAGCTGTTCACTGCACTTAATCGCATCACGGGCGCATGCGTTTGTCGCGTTTGAGGTAGTTTTCTTTTTTCATGAATTGCAATGGCTTCTATCTTGTCTGATGGTCTTTGAGATTATTTAGTCTTTTTTCAACAACACTCAATCTGAATGCTCATGAAAAAGTATACACAAGGCTAGGGTAGGTGTCATTTCAAAACATAGGCGGGTATGCTAGTGAATCAGGTCATATTCAAGATGTTGATCGCAAGACTGAGCTACAACAGCAAGAAGCAGAAACAAAACAAAAACAGGAAATATCCCGATAAACTCGATTTACTTTCCTGGTTCATTTATTTAAAGGTATTCGTAAAACGTTTAATTTATTTTGCTATTGCTTGTTTCTGAACGAGTGTGTTATCACTTCGAATTCTGATATCTCAGTCGTTCGTCTTCATTCCAGCACAATTCAAGCTCCTGGCCGCTTCACAGATGCTCCTTGGTGTCGCCTCAAACTAGAAGAGAAAATTTAAGAAAGTTCCAGCTTTAATCAAAGAAAATGATAGGCCCACAAATATAAAGTAAAATCTGACAAACAACGAGGTTGGCATAGGATGATGAATACTAATAAAAAATCGACGAGTTAAAGCAACACACGCTAAATTTTTCTAATTGAATCAACAAAAGAAACCAGGACTTAAATCTCCACACGCTCATGAATAGGTCGGGGAAGAAATTAAAAAATTTCTTCCATGGAATTTCTTCCATCTGAAGTGAACAAACCTCTGACGATAATTGCCTTCGTCCAGGAGGGAAATAAGTGCCAAAAGCCTCCACCTCATCTTCAACAAAGGACGCTAACAGCAGAAGGGCTGTGATAAACAAAAATTCCTGAATCTTCATTTCCTTTATGAACGCGTTTACTCTTAAGCCCACGACTGCCAAGTATATGATCTTTGGAAAACTGTAGATTTTTATAATCCTCAGCCAGAAATTAGTAGTCATGTGAAGGATGTTAAGTGAAACACTTCAGTCATGACAAAAAACGCCTGAAGAAGCTATTGTGGATTTGTTTTTGTTTTTTTTTTGTTTTTTTCGCATAAGATTTACGACTTCACTTGACCAAACTTTAAAGTGTACTGGAAGAAGAAATGTGAAATGAAAATAAATTCATTCTTTTCGTCGTTTGTTATCCAGGCCAGACGTTAAAGCAAGAGGCAGACTACTTTGTTAGTCTGGTATCTGAGTAGATGGAGAGGGCATGTCTCTGGAGTTCAATTACATCTGCTCCACTCGCATAATCTAAAGAAGTCAATCACTCCACAACTGATCTTGATCAAGTTATCAACCGTTTCATAATCTGGCACTGTTTTTCAAAGCAGTTGAACCCTGAGCCTTCTACATTTATTCTTACAAAAAGGAATTTAAAATATGTTAAATATTTCGGTATCTATGCTGTCGACGGTCTGGCATGCATGCGGGGTAGTGATAGCGTCAAATTGAAATATTTTTTTAACTGAGAAGGGATGTCAGTGGTTAACTTTCTCATAGATGGAAAACTGCATTAACCACTTCAGTCATACTTACGAGGTGTGGGATTTTAAATGACCACGCTCACTTAAGGAGAGTGCCTTTGCCTTGAAAGGAAAAGTCAATGAGTACACAAACACTTTATTCTCTTCCAACTGAACTTATGTCATTGGTCAGCAATATTCATGTTCTTCTTTTATCTTTGATTTATCTCAATACGCAAGGTGAGATCTTTAGTGTATGTAGATTAAAACCATTTCTAAAATCGAAGAAAGCTACTTTTTAAGGCGGACTTTGACGAATATCACATGTCTTAGAGAAATTAATATGAACCAACTCCTATTTTAAATTGTTTCAAGAAGAGAACTATTAAACAAAAACAAAATATTTTCTACATAATACATGTATAAGATCATTAAACCTTAAAAGAAATTTCCATATTCATATCAATTTACTACTCGTTCGAGAATTTTCTTGGGTAAAAGGCCTGTCTTTTCTACGTTGACTTAAAGTTTCTGCTGGAATAGTGGGAAAATACAATCATTATGGCGAACAATTCTTGAGTTTAATTCCTAAGGATAGTATATGACATGGTGTGAAATGATAATAAATAACGAAAATTGAAATATGACGTCATTAGCACTGGTTTCAGATCATAAAGCCTGGTTTTCAATGGAAGCACAAGCACGAACGCAAGCATAACAGCTCTTATTTCACCGTGAAAACGGCCTCGACGCGAGCGTAAATACAAGCGCAAAGATAAAACAATTTTCCTATTCCTTGTGCTTATGCTTGTGCTTACGTTCGCGTATTCCGAGTGAAAACAAAATGCCGCACAAGCGTACCTTTTTTGGGTGTTAAAGATTAAAAATTCGCACATTGCTTCTTATCAAAGCTTATTTGTCAAAGTCCAATGATAATATCAGAGGTTCTTTCCATTTCACTTGATTAACAAATAGTCACTGTAATTGTCTGCCATCTTGAAAAACGTGCAACGTGATACCGCTCACCTCGTGATAAGGCATCACAAAAATCAACCCATTGTTGGGGGGGGGGGGGCTAATTATTGTATTTTAGAATAAATTGAATAAATGTCTATCCAAACCTGACCAATGTAGCTCAAAACGTGAAGAAAGTGGCTTCAAAGAACCTTAAAAAAGCCCAAAGTTGCCGAAAATTCTAAAAGTTGCCAAGATTCCAAAAAGTTGCAGAAAGTCTCAAAAGTTGCCGAAAAGTTGCCGAGCAACTTGTGGCTAAGCCTACCATTTACCACCTGTCTTTAATGATTCCATTGCTGTGTTCCTGTTTTTAGAGTAGTGTACCATAAGCAATAACTAAAACCTTCAATTTGATCTTGCGAAAAACTATATATACCTGATCCATGAAATACTCTTTTACACGCGACTGCAGTGATCATCATGTTTATTTTTTACCTCGAAATAAAAAATTAATGAAGTCAGAGCCGTTCACTTCAGGTGACTGTAATTAATATGACATTACTGACATTGCTTGTCCTCTTACAAGTCCTCGTCAAAAGAGTCGAAAACACTTAAAGTCATAAAAAAATAGATCCTTACACTGCAAGCCTATGTGAGTAAGACAGAGCTACATACAGAGAAAGAGGAAATAGTTTTAGAATTAACTTCTGTGGTAATTCTGGCCATTTTCGTGTGAGTAGCAATTATGACTGATGATTCTGGTAATTAAGATTCGATGAAGTGAAGTCAGGCTGGCCCATTATGCGATTCTTGTGAGGCAGTCACAAGCACAAGCTAGCAAGTTTCCCTCCCTTCTTTATCTCCTGCATCAGACCTAAAACGTGCCAGGAAGCACACAACTCGAAAACCAAACCGTTCTGAGCCGACTCTCCAAATTGCGTCAATCCAATTACGTGTTATAACTATGTTTTCACTCAACAACAAACATATGAAACATATGTGTGAACTGCGGTTATGAGACGTATATGAGAACGATCCTTCGCAGTAAAGCACTATTTGAGCAATAGTGAAAATCAGACCTGAAAAAAATTTCAGGCCTGTACGGGACTCGAACCACTGACCTCTGCGATACTAGTGCAGCGCTCTACCAATTGAGCTAACAAGCCAACTGGGAGCAGGCCATCAAATTAATTCGATATAAACCCGTAGATGATAAATCAAACAACAACAAACATATGAAACATATGTGTGAACTGCGGTTATGAGACGTATATGAGAACGATCCTTCGCAGTAAAGCACTATTTGAGCAATAGTGAAAATCAGACCTGAAAAAAATTTCAGGCCTGTACGGGACTCGAACCACTGACCTCTGCGATACTAGTGCAGCGCTCTACCAATTGAGCTAACAAGCCAACTGGGAGCAGGCCATCAAATTAATTCGATATAAACCCGTAGATGATAAATCAAACAACAACAAACATATGAAACATATGTGTGAACTGCGGTTATGAGACGTATATGAGAACGATCCTTCGCAGTAAAGCACTATTTGAGCAATAGTGAAAATCAGACCTGAAAAAAATTTCAGGCCTGTACGGGACTCGAACCACTGACCTCTGCGATACTAGTGCAGCGCTCTACCAATTGAGCTAACAAGCCAACTGGGAGCAGGCCATCAAATTAATTCGATATAAACCCGTAGATGATAAATCAAACAACAACAAACATATGAAACATATGTGTGAACTGCGGTTATGAGACGTATATGAGAACGATCCTTCGCAGTAAAGCACTATTTGAGCAATAGTGAAAATCAGACCTGAAAAAAATTTCAGGCCTGTACGGGACTCGAACCACTGACCTGATGGCTCGATGACTCGAACCACTGACCTGATTTCACTGATGGAGAAACATCTAGAGGGCCACAGGTTTGTCAGCTATACAGCTGTTACGTGTCCCCCTCTATAAATAAAGTCCTTACTTACTTACCAATCTGAGGGTCGCCGGGACTTATTCCAGGAGTGAGAAGAGGGGCGGGGGGGGAACTGATAAAACTTTATTTTGAGGCTGTTTTTGTTTCTGTACTTTTCTTCCAATGACTAGCAGTAGCAGCACTGGGTTCTTGATCTTAGTTAGCTAGGCCTGTACCTGAATTCCAGATGGGGTATCGGAAGTTTACTCTTTTAGGCAGTGCTTTTTTCTAAGCAGGTTTTTTTCGATTTCTCTTTACTCTTATTTTTCCTTTTTTGAATTGTTACTTCTTTCTATTTACCTTCAGGTGTCCAGCGTAGAGTGGTTTTCGCGATAGAAGCTAAGATCTGATAGTAACAAACTTTATTTAAATAGGGTGGCACTGAATTGTTGAAATAACTCATGAAAATGTGTTCCTCTATATAAAATCACAAGAGCAATAAGATACTACGCGTAATAATTAATAATAATAATAATTTAGTATTTATATTGCGCAAATTAACATGTGGATATGATCAAATGCACATCACAACACTTTTCGGTGGACTTTGGCCGGACTGAATCAGCAGTTTACAAACAATCGAAGGAAACTTATTTGAACATCACAGTAATCTCGTGGATGGGTTCTTTAACGTCCCCTACCTAACCAAATTAACTAATTAGTAGATGCACGAGACGGCATTTTAAATATGCGTAGAGCGTATTTAAAAAGTTAAGAGCAAATAATAAATTGAATATTAAAGAATGAAATGTCTATCAAACGTCTGAATATCAAACTATAAATAAAATGTCTAATCAGGATACCAGGTATACGAGGTGTACATAAAAATCAAGGGCTAATAATAAATTAAATGTTAGACAATCAAATTTTGCAGTTTCTGCTGCATGTTCAAATGCTGTTCCTACAATTATTCTTAAAAGACTCTATTGATCCGGAATTCCTAGGTTCCAGGCTAAAGATGTTCCAGAGTTGGCTAGTAGTAATTTTGAACGCCCTACCGTGTTCGGTCACTCGATTAAATCTCGAGCAAATAAAATTTCATATAACATCACCGTATCTTGTAGCACGAATAATATCTTGCTGACTGTTGGGTTTTAAAGATTCTTTGATACAGAAGGAAACTTCATCATCTATTCTATTTTGACTTCTTCACAAAAAGGAAACACTACAGACTATTAAAAGCTTAACAATTAACGCCTCATCATCAGCGTCTGAGATTACCTTGGCTCCTCTTGTCTATAGCTGAAAAACACAGCCTAGATTCTCCTTAACACAACTAGTCCAGACTGTGCTAATATAGAGCAGAACAGATCCTATCATAGCTCAATTGGTAGAGTGCTGGACTGCCTTGCTGGAGGTTGAGGGTTTGAGCTACAGACCGGACCAACACTCAGGGTCTTAAAATAACTGAGGCGAATGTGCTACCTTTCTATTATATGAAGAAATGGATAGACATTCTAGTCTTCTCGGATAAGGGCGAAAAACTTAAAGGGAACGTAGCTCCCGGAGTCATGGTCTGGCCTGTTTAATGAACTTGGGGGCATCTGTTAAATTAGTCTTCACAAAAAAATGTAAACTGCTACAAGCAGTCTGTTAAGTCCCCCGCAAAACATTGTAATGTATCCCAATGTTAATTTGCGCAATATAAACATTACATTATTATTACTATTATTAATCATAGGGTTATAAAACAATAGTCCTTGTCTCGCAAGCAATATCCCAATTCCCCGAGACAGCAGCTAGTCATAAATTTTCTTTACATGGGAAGTAAATGAGATTTCAGGGTCAATTTCAAGACCTTATGGTCTAAAACTGGGGATGCGTTTGAGTTTAGTTCTATAAACATTAAGATCCTTACCATCATTGATCTTTGAGGGGACCTTGGTAGTGATGAGTGGAGCCTTAGTCTTGCCCTCGCTGATTGGTAGTCATTTGGAAGCTGCCCATCCAACAATTTGAGCAATTGAAGACTTTAGGGTATCCTCTAGCCCTCCGATATAGCAGTAATTCTTACAGGAAGTCGACTTTGTGTCATCTGCATACAAAAAAATCCCTGATGAAGTATCATGAAGGAATAGGCCATCCATAAAGATGATAAATAGCAAGGGACCAAGTAGGAATCCCTGGGGAATACCATGAGGAACAGTAACGGCATTTGACTTAACCTGAGTATCAGCCCGTCCTAAGGGGGGATGGGGTTGGGAGTTGGGAGAGAAGGACGACCTTTTTTTTCACTCTCTCTCCCTATCTCCTCTCCTCTTCGAAGAAAATCCTGATACTCACGCTACATTTGACTGTTTATTTTCCAGCTTAACAAGTTGGCGGATAGGAAATAAACTATTGAACGGTTTCCGCACTAAGCCCAAACACTTTAGCTGGGGTATGATCAATCATATCAAACGCTGTACGGTAATCAAGCAAAACCAATCCACTGACACAGTCATTATCCTATTAGATGCTAAGATGTGAAGTATGGCTGAGTATTTTTACGAGTTTTTCCGTATTTTGACGAATCCAAAGGGTGAGCCAAAAGACGAAAAAATAATAAAAATACTCAGCTATACTACGAGCCAAAACTTCTAATATGTCATTCATTATCCAAGTGCTTTATTTAGGCGGAAAAAGCGAAGCACGCGCAACCGATAGGTTAAGCAAGTTTTTTTCACAGCACAAACACTTGTTCTCGATTCGCACGTTTTTGCATTCTCCTTAGTGCAGTTGGATAATAAGTTTGGTTAATGTAATAACATCTGATATTATCACTGACAATCGGAATCAAAAGTCAGACAATACGACAATTTGTTAATTACCACCAAAATCAAAGTTCATGAGGATAACATTACATTCTGTCAAAGACTGAGAGGGTAAAAAATTAGCATAGGTTCGTTTTCATAGTTCACTGACTCTGTCAATTAATTCTGTGATCTACTTGTATTTTAGATTTTATCATAGGTTTTTTATTTTTGTGACGGTTCTTCTATTTTATAATAAAGTATTTATTTTTACGTATTGATATCTATCTTTGTATTAGTACTAATATATGTATAGTATGAGGGCCACATGTTTATTAGCCTTTTCGCTATTAATTGCTACCCTCTTTACGAAAACGTTTACTTATTTACTTTTTTTCTTACTTATTTGCTTACTTATTTACTCGCTCACTCCCTCACTCACTCACTCACTCACTCACTCACTCCCTCATTTACTTACTTACTTACTCACTTACTTACTTACTCACTTACTTACTTACTTACTCACTTACTTACTTACTTACTCACTTACTTACTTACTTACTCACTCACTCACTCCCTCACTTACTTACTTACTAAAGCAAATGGTCATACCGTGAGAAAATCATTATTCAGGAGGTTGTCCGACACCCAAGTGCGGGATGGAGCCTTATCACTAATTGTCAAAGTCCCAAGTCGAGGATTGAAAAGCTGGCACTCCGGGATTTTTAAATCCTTGAATCGATGAAGGAGATTAGTATGGGGGAGAGGAGACGGGGAATCAAGAGTCAGGGGCTTCGATAAAAGCCGTCGTTTGTAGGTTTAGCAAGAGTCGAACGCAAACGACAATTTTAAGCTCGAGTATTTCAATGGCTGCAAGCAGGCAGAGTGTGATAAAATGAGACAACAGCACAAAAACTGACTTCCTAAAACTTTGTTTGTTAGCTTCGCACTGACAAGTTAATGAGCTCGGGCAATAATCCCTGCGGTGGAAAAACATGAAATGAGATTGACTTTGAATGAAAAAACTACAGTCAGAGAGTGATTACATTTTCGGCGATTCAGTCAGACCAAATTGCTGTGCAATGAATTCATATGATATAATCGAAGACTACCTGAATAAAAGTTTCCGAAGGGAGAGAATTTAAAGAAAGATATTCAGTTTGCAAGCTTTTCACACAACTGTTCAGTGTAGACCTAGATACAAAAATCCCCCACAAATGGCCTAACAATCTATAGGAAATTCTCCAAATAATGTCTATAAATCTAACTTGCATCTCTAAAAATCTCAAAGTTTTTTCTTAAAATCCCGATTTTTCTATAATAATAATAACAATGCTTTATTAGATTCTCCGAGTACTGGCTTTTCAGAATTCAATTACAATGGATAAAAATTAACATAAATATATATATATATATATATATATATGTTATTCACCAGACGGGAGGTCCTTATTGGGAGAAACAGTACCAGAGGTCTTGGATACCGCCCGAGGCCGTAGGTGACATAGGGCACAGTTTAGTAAGTAAGTAAGTAAGCTTTGTTTGTTAGAGCAGGTCAGTGGTGGCAGCTAAACAGCTGATAAGGACCTTCTATTAATAAAAGTACATATACAAAAAGAAAACGGACACAATCAAAATTCTACTATATAAAATTAAAATTCTACCATATACTATTAACTATTTCAAACTAATAATATATGAAGTTGTCTAAGTCCTTGTTTGAATTTGTAACAGTTCCGCGAATGAAGGTAACTTTCTGCAACTGGTTTTTCTTACGTTTCAGTGCGATTTTAAATTCCTGAACTTTTTCTTTGCATCTAGAAGTTCTGTAGGAGGCGGCGTGGCCGAGTGGTTAGGGTGCTGGACTTGTAATCCGGTGTCCCGGGTTCAAGTCCTCCACCCTGCCACTCACTGGATTTGTTCTCAGTTGCCCCTAGTTCAACTCCTCGGCTGCACTCTGTAAATAGCCCACTGGTCTGCCTCCTGCCAATGGGGATTTTTAAGCTCTTAGTTAGTCTACTTTGTGGCTGAAAATCCCCTAAGGGGCAGCTTCAATTAACGTATATTATTATTGTTATTATTATTATTATTATTATAATTATTATTATTATTATTATCGTTACTGTTAATTGAGTTCCAAATTATCGGGCCTCAAGAATATAGACTGTTCCTCCCTAGATCTGCTTTTGTTCGTCTAAATTCAAGGAGTGGGCCTTTGTGCCTTGATTCGGTAAAATTGACGAAGGGTGATGATCTATCATTCATACCACTGTTTATCTTGAAAATCTCAATTGCTAGTCTTCTTTTCTATAAATATTCTAGGTCTTCCCATTAGATGAAATCAAGAACGTCACTATCCGCAAAGTTTTTCGGTATTGGTGAATGATGCGTCCAGCTTTGATGTGCAAACTTTCCAATTCATGAAACATACTAACAGAGCAGCTGCCCAGACACCGATACAATAAGTGATTTGTGGGACTACTGTTTTGAAATAAATTTCTTCCAAAAATGACTTCGGATGGTAGCTCATTTTCCTCAGAAAACGTATCTGGTTGCCAAATGACTTTAGTAACTTGTCGACATGATCCCTCCAGAGTAATTTATTGTCTATCAAAACTCCTAAGAGCTTTTTCTTACTGGAAAATTCAATTAGCTTACCGCCACATCTGACTGGTAATAAGGGACCCACGAAACTATTCTTCTTCTGGATTAACATCACTTCAGTCTTTCCAGTAGGTAAGGTAAGCTTGTCTCGCTCACACCAAGTATGGATCTCGTCCAAGAGTAGGTTGAATTTAACTACGACTTCGTCGGTGCTGCTTCCAATAACAAAAGCTGTAGTATCATCTGCGTACAGGTGTACTTCACCCCGTGACATACTGTCCGAAATAACATTTACATAGATGGAAAAAAGTCTCGGGCCCAAAAGTGAACCTTGGGGAACTCCATATCTCACTTCCAATAGAGACGATTTAACATTATTAAGCTCAACAAACTGCCATCGACTTGATAAATAACTCTTCAGCCAACAAAATAAATTTCCACTAATGCCACAAGCTTGCATTTTATAATGCAAAATAACATGGCTTACTGAGTCGAAACCTTTCCTAAAATCGATAAAAATTGTGCCTACGACTTTTCCTTGATCTATTGACAGTTTCCAAGTTTCAGTCAGATACAGGAGAAGAGACTCCGTAGATAAACCTTTTCTGTAACCTCATTGGTTTCTCTGAAGCACCCGGCTCATTTAAATGAGAGTCAATAGTATCGCAGATGATTGATTCAGTAATTTTGCTAGGGATGCTCAACATTGTGAGAGGTCTATAGTTATCGAACTTGTCACTATCATCACCCTTGTATAAAACTTTGACTTTACCAGTTTTCCAATTTTTCGGGTACTTTGCCGATTCATAACTCATCCTACTTATGTTGGCAATACTGTAGCTGATCTCCCTAGCAACGTTTTTTATCTCCCTTGGAGTTATTCCATCGCTCCCTTGTGCTTTCCTGATGTTAACTTTTCTCAGCTTGTTGTAATACTCTCTATTGTCAAATACGACAATACGATACAATATACAATACAATATTTTATTTGTTATTTGACAAGGAATCCTTATTCCCCTGGCTACACAGATAGCAGTGCTAATCGAGGCGGGCCAGGATAATCAGTAAAAGAAGCGGAAAAGACGCAGTAAAAACTACAGATAAATAAATAGATGATAAATACGAAAACAAATTAAGTCTTCGGAAACAACTATGTGATTAATTCAAGTTGGCAGCGTATTATGTTGTGAGAGGTGAATACATAAGATAAAATGGATAAGGTAGGATGAGCGAGACAAAGGTGATAGCTACTAAGAGTATTTACTAACTTTGGAGATTATCGATTCTAAGCCTTCGTAGGAGACGTAGACATCAGATACAGTTGGAGGAGGTCTAGATGCTAATTTTCCGCCAACTGTTGCGAAAAAGCAATTCATGGTGGAATATTAGATTATGCTCGCAGTTTCAATAGATAATTCAACAACCTGATGATGAGAACCATGGAGGCCTATCTCGATTACAAACTGAGCTGAGGCCAAAACCATTTAATTCGCGTCGGCTAAGAAAGAGCGCAGGTCTGATTGAAGTGTCATGAATCCCATGGCGTCCAACTTCGCTGAGAGTATGTTGAAAACAAATCAATTGGCGGCAGGGACCCCGCCATCATTCGTCGCCCGGGGGGGAGGGCTGGAGGATTTTGTTCTTGTCATGCGGATAAAATTTTTCTGATCGTCCCCTAGCGCACCGTTATAATCTTCTGATCCTCCCCCTCCCTCATAGACAGTTAATTGACAGTCAAGTCTTTATAATACCCCCCCTTTATACTCTGCCGACTGCGACTGATCTTCCCCCGAAAACCATGTAATCTCACCAAAGTCTTCTGTCCCCTCCCCCGAGAGATAAACACTGACTGGTCCCTTGCTCAGGACTGCAGGGTTACTGAGATTTTGCGTTTTTAAATCTACCCACAGTACAAGCCCCCACCACGTTTGACAAACCACGTAAGGATGTTTTTGCTGTCTTTTTATAATTCACTTTTGGTCTTTATTTATTTTCTTCTTTTACAAAGTAACAATGTCCCTGGTGCTTAGCCATGGACGATCGTAACTCAAGAGCATAAGCTTTTAGATGATAGATGTGTTCTTTGTGTAACAGTTTCAGTTATTCTGCACAGTTCAAGTTTCTGGCTGCCTCACAGACACTCCTCATTGTCAATATAAACTGCAGGGAAGAAAAAACATAAGTGAGAGCTAGCTTGAAACCATAGTATAAATACTGCACAGTCAAAGTGGAGCTCCAAATATTCCTCCCTCCCCCAACACACAGAGTACACCCATCCCAAGTGTTTCGTGAATTTTTCACTAAAGTTCACCGGTCCGTTTTTTTTTTGTATATATCAACAAAGTTGAAATGGTAAATTGGCCACCGTTACAATTATAAAAGCTGACGTTTCGAGCGTTAGCCCTTCGTCGGAGCGAATAGGGGAATTGTGGGTTGTGCGTGCTTTTAAAGGTAGAAAAAGGAGCTACGTGATTGGTGGGAACATGGCAACGAGAAAAACACGAATAAATTAGTGGAATGAAAAGCGTTCGTTGATACCTGTGGGATTTAGACTGCCGGTTTGAAAGATGAAATCCCACAGGTATCAACGAGCGCTTTTCATTCCACTAATTTATTCGTGTTTTTCTAGTTGCCATGTTCCCACCAATCACGTAGCTCCTTTTTCTACCTTTAAAAGCACACACAACCCACAATTCCCCTATTCGCTCCGACGAAGAGCTAACGCTCGAAACGTCAGCTTTTATAATAGTAAGGGTGGCCAATTTACCATTTCAACTTTCTTGATCTATTCAAATTATTTCGTTATCCCCAGCGACGCAGCGACGCAGTTTCTTTAGAAACTATCAACCTTTATTCTTTTTTATGTACTCCCCAGTGGAAGGAGGCACAAGGACATGTAGACGAGCTAATGATCATAGCTAAGGCCAGAACGGTTACCACCCGATCCAGAGTCCACCGCTACTTAGGCTCAATTCGCAACGTTTCCCATTTGAAAGTCACTATAAAGATAACTCTTATTTAATGAATAGAAACTGTATATTTGCTGAATGAAACCTATGTCTCATAGAAGCATTTTTCATCTGCCTTACTTCCCCGTACAGCAGTTCACTATGTAACCGCGACAGTTACATGTTTACCATGAAAAGTTTAAAATTAAGCATAACAGTGATCGAGACCCTGTGATTATTATCAGCGATATAATATTTTCTTTAAAGGTTTAAAACCAACCTCTCTTGCTTTCAAACCTTTCTGAGGAATTTTCGTTGGAGGTGGCACGACACCGCCGAAAGCATCTACCGAGTGATGAACGAGGCCAGTAAAAATCAGCAAGGCAACAACGAATAAGAACGCTTGGGCTTTCATTTTGCGTTTTCACGAGCCTGTTAACAAGCTAATGGTGATTTGATCTCCTACGTTTCAATAATTATACGGAGATTCTTGTCTATCATTAATTTTATTACGCCCCAAATTGAATGCCTTATGATCGATTCACAGACATTTCGTTAAAGTTTTAGAGCCATTATCTACTTGAGTTACGATTTTGATGTGCGTTTCATGTGACCTTAACATTTGATACGTAGTTGGAAAATGAAATCTAAAACTTCAAGGAAAATTGTGCAGAATATATTTGTTTTCTTTTTTGGGAGGGAGGGGGGGCAAGGAGGGGGAGAGATGAACTCTGTCTTTTTAACTACCTTACTGGCTAAGTTATCAGATTTGGAAAGGGAAATGTGGATGTGAGACCATCGTTATCGATTCTTGAAGAGAGAGGGAGGGTGTCTTGGCTCCCATATGTAGAGAGCAAGTATGGAACACATTGCATCTGTCCTGTTTAGGATGAGTGACACTTTTTAATTAATCCTCACCATTGAACTTCAATTTACGCAGTTGCAGAAAGTGGGGCCCAATTGAACCCTGGTCTCCCTGGCCCCATCATGGCGTTTAGACAGGTACATGTTGGAAGCAAGTCAAACATATGTTCAGAGAGGCACGCTTTAAGACCCCGCCTAGGCCTGAATACGTATTTTATTAGGAAATTTTTCTTATCAGATTTTCCTCCCTGCAAAACATTTGAATCCAGTTTATCAGGACGTTTACTTTGTAGATTTATTTGAATCTTCATTTCGTTGTGGCTTTCCCACTTTAGCGGGCAACAAGTGTAGAAGGCTTGAATTCTTTGAATTTTTTTTAAATATCGTCTGATTACAGGCTAAGTTACCTAGCAGGCGTTTCCAAGTGACTATCAAATGATCACATGTTGATTACCACTGAGGACTCGTCAAGAGGAATATGAGGTGACTCGAACTGGCATTATACACGAAGAAAATTATCAACAGCTGCAAACTTAATTTGAAAAGTTATTTGGAGATACCTGAGGTTGCAAGTAATTCGATGTCTAAACTTTGTTTCAGTCGTTTTCAGTGTGGTAGGTATAGAGGAAACCCTTATTTCAGGGCGGAAAAGTTTTTGAGAGTGAAACCAATGATATCGATATTTGATATCGAATTCTTTTTGCTTATCATTGCCGAGTTATTCAACTCGAACATTCGCGACAGCCTCTCAGACAGATAAACCCTGAAGTCCCCTAGGAGTTGGCCACTTGAGTTTCTTTTGTGTGTTTGCTCAATTAACTTTAACTTGATTTTAGTGGCTTTTTGCATTTCTGTCAATGGTGGCCTTTTTCCTTCCTTTGGTTACTCCAAAGTGTTCGTTAAAAGTTTACATAAAATTATAAGAATGACTGCTTTTTGAGATTCCAAAGACCAAGCCAGCATTTCAACACGATCGGCTTTTCGTGAAACAACATGTGGTACTTTCAGTGACCTGAAGGGTGTGCGGCCAGGTTGCTGAGGTTTCTCGAAATTGCTGTACCTATAGTAGGTGTCCATGGTGATGTAAACTCCTTGTAACCGTGCCCGTGAGTCCGTTCGTAAACTTTCTCATCATTTATATGCAAACTTTGTTACAATTACTCGTTTAGGAAAATGGCTCAAAGCGAATTTCAGAGTTGTTTTTGCAACCTAAAACTCACTCGTTGTATCCATCACTCAATCAGTTCACCAATGTTTGTCTTAAGCATGTTCAATTCGAATTCCTGCGCTGGGGCTCAACCGAAAACAGTAGCCCCACGATATATCGCCGACAGATCGTTCCAAATGAAATATCGCTCAAATATCGACGATATGAGTGTAAAACAAAGAGCACCATAGATTCGTGTACCCATTGCATGCCTATTTTTATCAAAGTTAAAGAAAACTTCCAGCGGTTTGGTTAACTTTAGTCTTCAAACGGGCTCAGCTTTCTTAAATGAGGAGATAATAGGTCTGTGGATTAATTACAATACACGCCTGTGTGCTAACAGGATTACATCGAGTAATTTGTACCTTTTTTAGGGCAAAGACCCTTGATTTTTCTTATAGTAAATGACCAACTATATCACAGCAATGAGGTAGAGCTACATGTCAAGAACTCAAACGAAATAAATTCACTAATCATAATCAGTTTTTTCATGAATGATCTTTCTTTATTTAGAAGCTTTTTCATGATCTTAAGTGGTTATTTTATCATAGCTGATTACTTAAAAAGCTTTTTCTGATAGATGGTTTCCTCCTGGGTCAGCCCTCCATTTTCACTCCCGCACAATCCAACTTTCTGGCCGCTTCACAGATACTCCTGGCTTTCACCTCAAACTAAAGAAAAAGAAAAGGAAAGGAATTGTAACGATTTGCCAGAATTTAGGATGCAGATTTATTCTGAGGATCTGCGATGCAAGACGATCTCGAGTTCTACTGCACTTCTTTAGGAGGAAAGATACAAACCTCTGTGGAAGAAAGCTGTCTTCTACCCGTATGGTAACCTCCATTGAAAGCCTCCACCGAATGTTGAACAACACTAATAAGCAACAGCAAGACAGACATTACCAAACACACTTGAATCTTCATGTTTTGCTTCTGTTGGTTTTCACAGGACTGTTACCAAGCTACTAACTGCTTAAAGCCGCTGCACTGTTTCGCTATGAGTGTATGTGCATATATTTAAATGGATTCGTGTCAGTAATCAATCTCCGTCCAATATCAAATTAAACAATTCACGTTAAATAACCATAATTGCCAAAAAGGGTTCCAAGCCATTATCTGCTTGAAAACAACTAACAGTGGTTTAAAGATTTGTGTGAGATTAGTCACTGGAAACTAAAACTTTGAAGTACCATTATATACTAGACGTTTTTCTTTTTCGTATTCCTTTTTTGACACTGTTACTTAAAATACAGAGGTAGTGGAATTTTATGGTCATCATCTTCAACTGGACTTTACTCCGCTCTTTTTAGTCTCATTAGGAAAAGCACACAGTCTCCCGTCCCCTCCCCCTCCCTGTCTGCCCTCAAACATCCTTTAACTGCCGGATGGTAAAGGCCACCTGAAGATTGTGGCTAACTCCGAAAACTCTTAATAAACCTCACGAGGTTATATTCTTAATCGTCCTTTTAGCACTTAAATAAACCATTATATTAGTGCAATCCTTTTGAAAAAACAGTTCATCATCTGGTTCTAAAAGTGGTGATTATAGCTTCCATCATTTGTTCAGCATTCTTCTCCCCGTAATCATATCGTCAATTGTCTTCTAGGGGAAACAACGAGTAAAAACAAAGATTAGATCTTAATGGTATTGCAAGTGTCCGACCCGAGAGGTAACTTGTTACTGACAAGATGTGAATAAATTCCCAACCAAGAGCTCGTTACAAATGGATCCTATAGAAAAAACGCACTACATATCAAAACGAAATCCTACAAAATTCGTTTTGTTGACTGAATGGGCGTTCTAATTAGCGTTACGGTAGTGAATAAATGAGACTTTTCAACCTGGTCTGTGATTAAGTTATCCAACTAATTGACAGCCACTGGTGCTGTAAGGTCTCATCTGGTAAGGGGATTTTCAAATGTCTCGAAAAATTGGCTTTATCAGGAGATTGGACTCCATGCAATTGTTAATGTTTAAAGAAATATCTTTAATGATCACGTCTGATCGCATTCATTATTCTTGTATTTGGATATCTTAAAATGGACGATTAAGAAATATTGTCTGGTGGAAGAGGGAAATTTCAAAAAGAACTTTGCATTTAAATTGACTTCTCAAACCTTTCTAATCATTCCTTCCATTTGATGGCGAAATACCGGATCTTGAACAAAGGCTGCGAGTTCTGGCAAAGCGGCGATGGACTGAAATATCTGGAACATCATTTTTTTATTCGCTTTCACACAACCTCATGTTTCAGCTTCTATGGACAGTGTGAAATTTAACCCTTTACAAAGAAAATAGTTCCAATCCCGAAAAAACTTGATCGACATTATCCCCTTGACATGAAGTTTAATAACCATTACTTTTTCAAAATTTAATGTATACTCGAAAGGGTAAATGTCCGGTCATCTCACCAGCTCACTCATGGTTCTGTATAAATATTATTTAAAGGAGGTGATCTTTTCTTGTTTTCTTTTTAGGTATTTTGGATCGAATGATTTAGGGTGAGGAAAACGTAGACATATGATTAGTCACTGAGTAAAACTCACATGAATACAGAGTTCATAGAGTACGCTACAAGTTTGATATCTAATGCACGTAATGAAGGGAAACTGAATTAGAACATCTGGTCTTTAAAGCATTTATCATAACACTTTGTTAGGCTTTGGAACAAAATTGTAAACAGGGGAAAAAGAAGAATTAGGCATAACTAAAGAAAGAAAACGAAACCAAGAAATAGAAGGCGGGTGAAACCAGAGCGTTCTATTTCAAAACCCTAAGATAAATATCAGAAAATAAACCTGACATGGAAAATGACATTTCATACGTCATATTTCGTCTTCTTCAAGTTTTTTCATATAGTTAGGCTCTCAGCCATCTGCTTGTAATTTCAGATCTTGTCATTTTGCTAATGGTGCTGTTGCTGAGCTTAAACCACATACCCTCTCAACAAAAAGTTGCCTTCGAAAAAACGCTCAAACGTAAGAGTCATAATCGCAAAGCGGAATTTACGAGCTTTGGTTGCTTCTGAAGGATCTGACTGTCCACTCAATCGATAAATGAAATAGTTTGTCCTCCACGGTCGGAAAAAAAAATAACAGTTGTAGATTGTTGCATCATTGTAGATTTTTTATTGTTTGTGTAGAGAAGAATTAAAGACCAGAAAGTTTTCAGCAACTCTTTGTAGGGTAAAGGAGCTTTCGAGAAATCAAAATTTCCATTCCAGAGCCCTATATTGAAGGTGCAATTGGGGTCGGACCAGATTTATCCAGACCAGTTCCTTTAATCATATTAGTGATCCATGGAACGCTTGTTAGTCATGTATCGCAAATTATTGTTCCCGAATCTTTGGGTCGGACCAGATTTATGCAGACCAGTTTCTTTAATCATATTAGTGATCCATGGAAAGCTTGTTAGTCGTGTATCGCAAATTATTGTTCCCGAATCTTTCAGCTTTCTTCTAATAATAATAATAATAATAATAATAATTTTCACCGCTAATCGCCGTCGCAAAGTACAGCAACGACGCAACCTGAGTCTTGCATTATCCGGAAATTTCAGGTTAAGTTTGGTTTAGTCGCCTTCGCAGCCGTTTTAGGCTCGTCACGCAACGCTCCTCCCCAGGTAGAGGGAGGAGCGTTGCGTGACGAGCCTAAAAACGGCTGCGAAGGAGACTAAGTTTGGTTGGGATCATCTAATATATGGCATTAATGCAAAAGGCTACGACTACAAAAACAAAAACAACAACAATGAATTCATCAATCGTCCAATAGGCTTTTTTTATTTAGAAGGGTTTTTGTAATTTCTTGATTTTCCTTTGGTGGTGGATGGTTGTTTAACATAATTCTTTTGTCATGAATATTTTATTATGGGTCGTTTCTCTTCATTCCTGCGCAATTCAACATTCTGGCAGCCTCGCAAAGGTTTCTGGGTGTCATCTCAGCCTAAACAAAGAAAACGGAATCTTAACAAAGAAATAGTCCAAAAGTTTAGGAAATTTTGCTAGCTTGAATGGCAAATGACGAGTTTGAGAATTTCAGACTAAATTTTTCAAAATGCAGCCCTTGACCTTGAAATCTTATTGATTCGAATACGGCGAAACTCGCTCACAAAGTGTTATGAAAGTAATGCCCGGAAAAAAAAAAAAAAAAAGCTTTGCAAATCCTGTGAGCAAGTTCTTTTTGAGTAACAGAGGCTGGTGGGTTTGCCATGACACATCCACATCACCAAATAATTCACTATGTGAAATTCAGGAAAACATTGTGAGAATTAAAGGTTTGTTATTCTTGACAATTGCTAAGAAAAAGATCAGGCCAACGTGAAACATTTCAGTAATTAGATTTTTCCTACTATACTAACCTTTGTCGACAGTTCTCTTCTTCCAGGAGGTAAACCCCCTCCAAAGGCCTCAACCTCGTTTTGAACAAAGGTTGTAAGTATCAGCAAGGCAGCCAAGAACAAAAAGCCTTTGACCTTCATTCTTCTTTTCTTTGCCCAATCAATCTCTTGACCTTTGTTCGCTGACAATCTCACTATTTCCAAACATAGACTCTCTCTGAGACTTTGGCCTTTGGGTCTGGATATATATAGACCTCTACTAGCATTCGTGGGATGTTAGATGAACTCGTGGGTGATAGACGAAGCAGTTTGAGAGAAATACTCCTGAAGAGAGCCATTGTGAAGTTAACTTACTAATTTACCCAGTTCTTTGTTGTTTTAACCATCTATTTGACTGATATCTTAAGAGCACTTAGAGGGACTGACAGCCGGCCCATTTCTACTAAAATTTAGACTAAGTGTGCTGTAAATGTAAATGTATTTTCCGAAAAGGGAAGATAGTTTTAAAATATCAATGACGGCGTCAGTAGGCCGATATGACGCATGTTTGGAGGCGAAGCCGCCAAGGGTCGTGGGATCAGGATTGATTTTCCCTACGCTGTCAGCCAAATGAATTTGCCGATTTGTAATTCCAAGTTCGGCTCATTAGTTTCAGTTCAATCCTCCCTTTGTGCTTTGTAAACCTCAATCCAACTACTTTGCCTCCCAATAGCTGAGAGTTTGAAAAGTTCACTTTCTATTACCCCTATCCTGATCCAAACTTAATCCAATTCCATTTAGGAAAAAGGTATTAAAGTCATCCACATCCAAATAATGAAATTTAAGTTTTTTTAAAATTATGAAAGTATTTAGAATGTCACTCGGTGACGAGTGCATAAATATTTTTAAGTGTATACTCGTCTAGTGCCCACTCTCCTATGTGACCATCCCAATAAGACACGAGTTTACCAAAATTACCTCGTACAAATCTTTTTTGTCCGACAACAATCCTCAATACTGTACTTGGAAAGACTCGGAGCAACAACGATACACCCATCAAAAGGGTCGAAATGCTAAATCACAATGGAGTTTGTGTTCACCCAAGGAACAGTTGAGTCTCAAGGTGGTTACCAAGCGAAGACCAAGCGTGATAGCCCCTGAAGCCCTCAAGAGAACAACATTAATGGGATGTTGTCACACTAAACGATATGTGGTTAAATCACTTTTACTAGAGGGGTTCATAAAGCAAAATGACCGAAGCCGGAAAATTGGTTTAAAAGGTCCTTAAAAATTTTAGTTAATACACGAAAGTCATGTTTTAATGTTTATCGTTTAAGTCGAGCTCCCATAATTGACAGGGGTACAAACAAAATAGATTCATGGCATTTAAAATATCGTGGAACCCACTTTGGCTACTTGAGGGATACCACTTGAAAAATCGGGTATCACAATACTAGCTCCAATTTAATTTTTTACTTTTTCCTTTCTTGTGTATTTTCTCTAAAGCAGCTGAAATCGGCAGACATTAAACTGTTCACCCAATCAAGACATGGCTTCGTGTATCTTCCTGTGCTTGAAGTTGTGTTATTCTTTTTATCATAAGGTTTGATTGGCTCCCTGAGAAATTCTACCTTGCTTGATTTGCCTTTAAATTTGTGATTATTTCGGTTGCGGTTTCATAACAACAGGTCAATGCATGGCAATGCATTCAACAGGGCCATGTAAGAGTGATTTCATCAAACAGGCCCTTATACTAATGAATCCGGTTATATAAAAGGTTATTTCAATGGAGACCACGAGTGTTAGTCATTGGTGAAAATATATCGTAAGACCGAGCTACAGCCGTAAGTAGTAGAGAGAAAACGAAACACACTAAAATATCATGATAAGGTTGTTTTTCCTTAGACATTTATTCAGAATGTTTCAGCAATGTGTTTACATGTATTGTCTTTCGTTATTATTGCTTTCTTAGCAAGCGTTTTCTCATTTCTCTAATTTTTCATGCGACAGTCGCTCCACCTTCATTCCAGCACAACCCAGGCTCCTAGCTGCTTCACAGACACTCCTGGCTCTCACCTCAAACTGGTGAAAAACAATGAAGATGAAAAACCCAGAAAAGGCAAATAAAGGCTAACAGATAGCAAATATGGTTAAGGATGGGGAAGATTATATACTAACTGGGGAGTTGAGTAACATAGACTAGATTTTTATGAAACGATGAACAAAAAAGCAGGACTTAAATCCTTACACGAATAGGTCAGGCAAGTGAAAAAAAATCATCAATGAAAACAATTTCAAGTGAAGTAAACTGACCTTTGACGACAACTGTCTTCGTCCAGGAGGACAATGACCGCAGAAAGCCACAACCTTATCTTGAACAAAGGTAGTAAACAGCAAAAGGGCAGTGATCGACAAAAATGCCTGGACCTTCATTTCCTTTGTAACGATGTCTTCAATGTGTTTGCTCTCAGGCCCACCAGTGCAAAGATACAACCTTTGGCAAAATGTGGGTTTTATACAACTCTGCTGGCAATTAGTAGCCATGTGAAGGATATTAAATTAAACACTTCACGAAAAAAATCGCCTGAAGAAGCCATTGTCTACCTTGATTAACTTTTGACCTATTTATGCTCATTTACTTGACCAAACTTTAAAGGGCACTTGGAAGAGTGAATTGACTGGTCACGAATCCTTTCGAACAGGCATCGCCTTTACGCAAGCATCGTGAAGCTCTAACTTCTCGATCCAAATCGATGAGCTAAATCACGTTAGAGTTTGTATTCACTCAAGGAACAAGGAGTCTCAATATGGTTACCAAGCAAAGCCAAGGCATATTAACCCCAGTAAGTCCAGAGAAGATCAATTTTGTCCAAGTAAAGGACATATGTGGTTTAATCATTTGTTTTCAAGGTGCGCATACAGCAAAATGAAAGTAGTGAAAGGTTCCTAAAATTTTAGTGAAGTTTGAAATGCACAAAAGCAACGCCTACGTAATAGGCGGGGGTAAAAAAACATGGACCAACATGAAACCCAGTTTGGATATTTTAAAGCTTCTTAACCCAAAGCTGTTCACTGCACTCAATCGCATCATGGCCGCATGCGTTTGTCGCGTTTTAGGTAGTTTTCTTTTTTTCATGAATTGCAATGGCTTCTATCTAGTCTGATGGTCTTTGAGATTAATTAGTCTTTTTTTAACAACACTCAATCTGATTGCTCCTGAAAAGGTATACAGAAGGCTAGGGTAGGTGTCATTTCAAAAAACAGGCGGGTATGCTGGTGAATCAGGTCATATTCAAGATGTTGATCATGTAGTCAAATGACATATCTCAAGACTGAGCTACAACAGCAAGAAGCAGAAACAAAACAAAAACAGTAAATATCACGATAAACTCGATTCACTTTCCTGGTTCATTTATTTAAAGGTTTTCGTAAAACGTTTAATTTATTTTACGATTGCTTGTTTCTGAACGGGCGTGTTATCACTTCAAATTCTGATATCTCAGTCGTTCGTCTTCATTCCAGCACAATTTAAGCTCCTGGCCGCTTCACAGATACTCCTTGGTGTCGCCTCAAACTAGAAGAGAAAATTTAAGAAAGTTCCAGCTTTAATCAAAGAAATGAAAGGCCCCCAAATGTAAAGTAAAATTTAACAAACAACGAGGTTGGCAAAGGATAATGAATACAAATAAAAAATCGACGAGTTAAAGCAACACAGGCTAAATTTTTCTAATTGAATCAACAAAAGAAACCAGGACTTAAATCTCCACACGCTCATGAATAGGTCGGGGAAGAAATTAAAAAATTTCTTCCATGGAATTTCTTCCATCTGAAGTGAACAAACCTCTGACGATAATTGCCTTCGTCCAGGAGGGAAATAAGTGCCAAAAGCCTCCACCTCATCTTCAACAAAGGACGCCAACAGCAGAAGGGCTGTGATGAACAAAAATTCCTGAATCTTCATTTCCTTTTTGAACGCGTTTACTCTTAAGCCCACGACTGCCAAGTATATGATCTTTGGAAAACTGTAGATTTTTATAATCCTCTGCCAGAAATTAGTAGTCATGTGAAGAATGTTAAGTGAAACACTTCAGTCATGACAAAAAACGCCTGAAGAAGCTATTGTCCACCTTTATGGATCTATTTTTTTCTTTTCTTTTTTTCTTTTTTCGCATAAGATTTACAAGTTCACTTGACCGAACTTTAAAGGGTACTGGAAGAAGAAATGTGAAATGAAAATAAATTTATTCGTCTCGTCTGTTTGTAATCCAGGTTTTGCCATAAGTTAAAGCAAGAGGCATACCACTTTGTTAGTGGGTAGATGGAGAGGGTATGTCTCTGGAGTTCAATTACATCTGTTCCACTTGCATAATCCTAAAGAAGTCAACCACTCTACAACCGATCTTGATCAAGTTTTCAACCGTTTCATCATCTGCACTGTTTTTAAAAACAGTTAAACCCTGAGCCTTCTACATCTTACAAAACAAAATTAAAAATATGCTAAATATTTCGGTATCTATGCTGTCGACGGTCTGGCATGCTGCGGGTTATTGATGGCGTCAAATTGAAATATTTTTTTTAACCGAGAAGGAATGTCAGTGGTTAACTTTCTCATAGGTGGAAAACTGCATTAACCACTTCAGTCATACTTACAGGGTGTGGGATTTTAAATGACCACGCTCACTTAAGGAGAGTGCCTTTGCCTTGAAAGGAAATGTCAATGAGTACACAAACACTTTATTCTCTTCCAATTGAACTTATGTCATTGGTCAGCAATATTCATGTTCTTCTTTTATCTTTGATTTACCTCAATACGCAAGATGAGATCTTTAGTGTATGTACATTAAAACCATTTCTAAAATCGAAGAAAGCTATTTTTTTAGGCGGACTTTGACGAATATCATATAGTCTTAGAGAAATTAATATGATCCAACTCCTATTTTAAATTATTTCAACAAGAGAACTATTAAACAAGAAACAAAATATTTCCTACATAATACATGTATGAGATGATTAAATCTTAAAAGAAATTTCCATATTCATGTCAATTTACCACTCGTTCGAGAATTTTCTTAGGGTAAAAGGCCTATCTTTTCTACGTTGACTTAAGTTTCTGCCAGAATAGTAGGAAAATACAATCATTTTGGCGAACAATTACTGAGTTTAATTCCTTAATATAGTATATGACATGGTGTGAAATGATAATAAATAACGAAAGATGAAATGTGACGTCATTAGCACAGGTTTCAGACCATAAAGCCTGGTTTTCAGTAGAAGTACAAGCACAAGCACGAACGCAAGCATAACAGCTCTTATTTCACCATGAAAACGGCCTCGACCCGAGCGTAAATACAAGCGCAAAGATAAAACAATTTTCCTATTCCCTGTGCTTATGCTTGTGCTTACGTTCGCGTATTCCGAGTGAAAACAAAATGCCGCACAAGCACAAGAAAATCTACTACATTTGGCTGTCTCTGACTTATTATAGCACTCGCCCCAGTTTCCCCTACGTTTAAGCACTTCGACAAAATGGCGAAGGTCGTCGCTGTATACTTGGATAAAACGTTTTCCGTGATTGTTCGCAACTGTCGAGTCTTGTATGACAAGGGATGTAAAGATTTCAAAGAAAAAAACAAATAATTACAAGCTTGGACTTCAGTTCGCAGGGGAAAATCACCTTGGCTTCTCCTTTCTTCAAAAATTTCCCTAACCCAAACAGCTTTTTGTTCACTTCCTATTTTGTAACCGTTTTGCTTTTTTTAAAGAAGCAACAGAACTCGACGCTTTAAAGTGTCTGCAGCCATATTGGCCGAGTCGAGTTCAACGAACCCTTGTAACCAGTAAACATGTTGTGCTATGATACTTGTTCTTATTTTCAGGTGTTGACCCGACTATACCTTACCTATCCGTTGCCAATTTTTGCTTATAAAAGGCATCTCTTTTCGATTCGCAAACAAAAATGCCTAGCAATAGTTCTGGTTTTTGTAATAGGCAGTTTCCTATGACCATTCTTCAGTTCGTAATTGAACAAAATGCAAAAAAAAATTTGCAATTAATTTGGTGCAATATTTCTCCTTAATCATACCATATCAGGTTCCATTTACCACCTGTCTTTAATGATTCCATTGCTGTGTTCCTGTTTTTAAAGTAGCGCACTATAGGCAATAACTAAAACCCTCAATTCGATCTTACGAAAAATTCTATATACCTGATCCATGAAATACTCTTTTACACGCGACTGCAGTGATCATCATGTTTATTTTTTTCCTCGGAATAAAAAATGAAAGAAGTCAGAGCCGTTCAGTTCAGGTGACCGTAATTAATATGACATTACTGACATTGCTTGTCCTCTTACAAGTCCTCGCCAAAAGAGAACACTTAAAGTCATAAAAAAATTAGATCCTTACACTGCAAGCCTATGTGTATAAGAGCTAAATACAGAGAAAGAGGAAATAGTTTTAGAATTAACTTCTGTGGTAATTCTGGCAATTTTCCTGTGAGTAACAATTATGACTGATGATTTTGGTAATTAAGATTCGATGAAGTGAAGTCAGGCTGGCCCATTATGCGATTCTTGTGAGGCAGTCACAAGCACAAGCTAGCAAGTTTCCCTCCCTTCTTTATCTCCTGCATCAGACCTAAAACGTGCCAGGAGGAGCACCACTCGAAAACTAAACCGGTCTGAGCCGACTCTCCTAACTCCGTCAATCTACTTACATGTTATAACTATGTTTACACAGATGGCGAAACATTTGAGGGTCGCTGGGACTTATTCCAAGAGTGAGGAGGGGGAACTGAGAAAACTTTATTGTGAGGCTGTTCGTGTTTCTGTACTTTTCTTATAATGACTAGCAGTAGCAGCAGTGGGTTCTTGATCTTAGTTAGCTAGGCCTATACCTGAATTCCAGACGGGGTATCGGAAGTTTACTCTTTTAGGCAGTGCTTTTTTCTATGCAGGTTTTTTAGGTTTCTCTTTACTCTCTTTTTTTTTCTTTTTTAAATTGTTACTTGTTTCTATTTTTCTTCAGGTGTCCAGTGTAGAGTGGTTTTCGCGATAGAAGCTAATACCTGATAGTAATAAACATTATTTAAATGGGGTGGCACTGAATTGTTGAAATAACTAAAGAAAATGTGTTCCTCTACATAAAATCACAAGAGTAATAAGATACTACGCGTAGAGCGTATTTGAAAAGTTAAGAACAAATGATAAATTGAATATTTAAGAATGAAATGTCTATCAACCGTCTGAATATCAAACTATAAATAAAATGTCTAAACAGGATACCAGGTATACGAGACGTACATAAAAATTAAGGGCTAATGATAAATTAAATGTTAGAGAATAAAATGTTGCAGTTTCTCCTGCATGTTAAAAAGTTGTTTCTACAATTATTCTTAAAAGATTCTATCGATCTGGAATTCCTAAGTTTCTGGCTAAAGATGTTCCAGAGTTGGGAAGTAGTAACTTTGAACGTCCTACGGTCTTCGGTCCCTCGATTAAATCTCGAGCAAATTAAATAAAATTACATATGGCATCACCCTATCTTGTAGCACGAATAATATGTTGCTGAATGTTGGGTTTTAAAGATTCTTTGATACATAAGGAAACTTCACCATCTATTCTATTTTGACTTCTTCACAAAAAGGAAACACTACACACTATTAGAAAGCTTAACAATTGACGCCTGATCATCAGCGTCTGAGATTACCTTGGCTGCTCTTGTCTATAGCTGAAAAACACAGCCTAGATTCTCCTTAACACAGCTAGTCCAGACTGTGCTAATATAGAGCAGAACAGATCTTATCATAGCTCAATTGGTAGAGTGCTGGACTGTCTTGCTGGAGGTTGAGGGTTGGAGCCACAGACCAGACCAACACTCAGGGTCTTAAAATAACTGAGGCGAATGTGCTACCTTTCTATTATATGAAGAAATGGATAGACATTCTAGTCTTCTCGAATAAGGGCGAAAAACTTAAAGGGAACGTAGCTCCCGGAGTCATGGTCTGGCCTGTTTACTGAAGTTGGGGGCATCTGTTGAATTGGTCTTCACAAAAAAAATGTAAACTGCTGCAAGCAGTCTGTTAAGTCCCCCGCAAAACATTGTAATGTATCCCAATATTAATTTGCGCAATATAAATATTGAATTATTATTACTATTATTAATCATAGGGTTATAAAACAATAGTCTTTGTCTCGTGGGCAAGTGAGAGTGTATCTTTTTCAATATCCCAATTCCCCGAGACAGCAGCTATTCATAAATTTTCTTTACATGGGAATTAATGAGATTTCAGGGTCAATTTCAAGACCTTATGGTCTAAAACTGGGGATGCGTTTCAGTTTAGTTCTATAAGCATTAAGATCCTTACCGTCATTGATCTTTGAGGGGAGCTTGGTAGTGATGAGTGGAGCCTTAGTCTTCCCTCGCTGATTGGTAGAGCGCTGCACTAGTATCGCAGAGGTCAGTGGTTCGAATCCCGTACAGGCCTGAAATTTTTTTCAGGTCTGATTTTCACTATTGCTCAAATAGTGCTTTACTGCGAAGGATCGTTCTCATATAATTAACTTAGAAGTTACTTGAAGTTTTGTCTTCTGTCAAAGACTGAGAGGGTAAAAAATTAGCATAGGTTCGTTTTCATAGTTTACTGGCTCTGTCAATTAATTCTGTGATCTACTTGTATTTTAGATTTTATCATAGGTTTTTTAATTTTGTGACGGTTCTTCTATTTTTATAATTAAGTATTTATTTTTACTTATTGATATATATTTTTGTATTAGTACTATTATATGTATAGTATGAGGGCCACATGTTTATTAGCCTTTTCGCTATTAAGTGCTACCCTCTTTACGAAAACGTTTACTTTTTTACTTACTCACTTTCTTACTTACTTAATTATTTACTTATTTACTTGCTCACTCCCTCACTCACTCACTCACTCCCTCACCCCGGAGTGCCAGCTTTGCACTCTGGGATTTTTCAATCCTTGAATCGATGAAGGAGATTACTATGAGGGAAAGGAGACGGGGAATCAAAAGTCAGGGGCTTCGATAAAAGCCGCCGTTTGTAGGTTTAGCAAGAGTCGAACGCAAACGACAATTTTAAGCTCGAGTATTTCAATGGCTGCAAGCAGGCAGAGTGTGATAAAATGAGACAACAGCACAAACACTGACTTCCTAAAACTTTGTTTGTTAGCTTCGCCCTGACAAGTTAATGAGCTCGGGCAATAATCCCTGCGGTGGAAAAACATGAAATGAGATTGACTTTGAATGAAAAAACTACAGTCAGAGAGTGATTACATTTTCGGCGATTCAGTCAGACTAAATTGCTATGCAATGAATTCATATGATATAATCGAAGACTACCTGAATAAAAGTTTCCGAAGGGAGAGAATTTAAAGAAAGATATTCAGTTTGCAAGCTTTTCACACAACTGTTCAGTGTAGGCCTAGATACAAAAATTCCCCAAAAATGGCTTAACAATCCATAGGAAATACTCCAAATAATGTCTATAAATCTAACTTGCATCTCTAAAAATCTCAAAGTTTTTTCTTAAAATCCCGATTTTTCTATAATAATAATGACAATGCTTTATTAGACTCTCCAAGTACTGGCTTTTCAGAGTTCAATTACAACGGATAAAAATTAACATAAATATATCTATAAAGGTCGCATTAAATGTGTCTGGCTGGAAAGAGTCTCGTTGACTTTAGCTTTTCGCTGGAAGAAAGACAAAAAAGATTATTCGGGTTCTTTCGGCAATCATTCTGTTATATTTTAGAAAAAAATAAAGATGTTATTCACCAATATATATATATATAAAGTGTGACTTGATTTTCGTAGAACAGTGCTCAATACATAGAAGTAGAGCGAAGTATATATTGTGGGAGGAAAAAGACAAGTAAACTACAAGTTCATCCCCTTGAACTTGGATGAACTTGTAGTTTACTTGTCTTTTTCCTCCCACAATATATATATATATATGTTATTTACCAGACCGGAGGTCCTTATTGGGAGAAACTGTACCAGAGGCCTTGGATACCGCCCGAGGCTGTAGGCGACAGAGGGCACTGTTTTTCGCAATACGGACCGACCTATATTGATGAATAAAATCTTTATTTTTTTCTAACATATAACAAAATGATTGCCGAAAGAACCCAAATAATCTTTTTTGTCTTTCTTCCACCGAAAAGCTGAACTCAACGAGACTCTTTCCAGTTAGTCACATTTAATGCGACCTTTATTCAACGAATTTTTTCGGTTTCTGTTGTGAAATATGTATTTTTATTTATATTCATTTTTTCCTCCATTTCAACAAATTAAAATCTAATGAATAATTACAAGAAAGATAAAAAGATGAAGAGGGGCATAATATAGCAAGCTAATTAGATGCCCTTTACGTTATATTACATTTTTTTTGTTAAATTAAAAAGAAGAAGTACAAATATAAGATACAAAATTAGAGAGGAAGTAGGAATCACGCCTTAAGCAACAAATGAGTAAATAAAACATGGTCTGAGGATGACATTAATGAGTACTGAGAAAGGTAACGATCATCCCAAAATCATCCCAAATGAGATCCTCGGCTCTCCAGACGTTGTTCTGAAGGTCATGTTTCTTCTGAAGCACCTTGAATCTTTCAGGACGGTAAATAAATTGACAAATTATCGCCCTCGGCTTGTCGGCGATGATTAGGCCTAAGCGATGTGCACTTTCTATCTTCGGCTCCATATTAAGTTGCTAAGCTGAAATATCTCCGATATTCTGACGGAAATCCTACCCAGAAGACTCCGGGATATTGGGGAACCTCAGGTTGTATTCACGCGAATAACGCTCGATGGACAGAAGTCGCTAGTGCTTCGCTCCAATTTGTAGGGCTTGATTTTAAATAGTACTTTCAATTTCTTCGATTTTGTAGTTGGCCATCATGGAGTTCGCCCTTGACTTCTTCGTAGTTCTGGTTGATTTTTGTGAGTCTTGCTGAGATGTCGTTCAAGGGCGACTCGTTAAGTTGGACTTTTGCTTTCAAGGTGGCTACATCGTGAAGAATCCTGTCTTCACCTTCGCTCAATTCTTCGAGCGATCTTTGACAAATGATGCTTTGGTGTCGTCTGTGTCGGGAGAATTTTTTTATTTTTCTCTCTTGTTAGACATATTAACACTTAAACACTGACATGTAATAACTAACGAAGTTAGAAGATTAACCAAAAATGAAAAAATACAAGTTTTAGACTCTTTTACTAAGAGCTTCAGAATTTGTGGCCATCTTGACCGATGCCCGCTGACCAAAAATATTTGGTGAAATTTTGTGAAATTTACGGTAGAGATGTCCAAACTCAAGGGACTTGAAAAGAATAGGCAAAAGTATATTTGGAAGAACTCAAACTTCGCTCAACGTTTCACAAACGACCGAATTGTGTTGAAGAATTCAGATATTAATGAATGAGAGTCACATTGATTAACGTAATTGTTAACTGCAACTACCTCTCGTTTTAACTTTCTGAGTTACTTTTTGTAATGAATTATTAGATAACAAATTGTTTTAGGCCGCATTTCAATCTTTTTAAAAACAAATTTAGTACCCCAAAATTTGGAGACTGCTCTGTAGGCAAAAGACCGCTAACCTGCTACTGTTCTGCACGGTGGGGTGTGGAGTTTAATTTGTCTTTCTTGTGTTCCTAGTGTTGACTTGAGTTCTCCTAAACACTTTTTTTTTTAATAATCACGTAATTTGCGAATTAATTAAGACCGGTTCCCGTGGTTAAATTGCATGGAAGAACCTTCGAACTGATTCAAATGATAATGTATTTATTACACAATGTTAGTGGCTCGTCAGCTTCGTCTCGTTACATAATTTTCTTTCCATATCAAACTCACGGGGTACAAATAGTCTCTCACTGAATTTCGTGACCACGCCCACTTCATCAACCCACTCAAATCGAGTGCGATTTTTGGATGTTATATCATCTTGCCGACTCTCTGTATAAAAAGTTAACAATGTACCACCGAAATATTGAACTATAATATCATGGCTTTCCATTTTGAGTATTTTCGTACTACAAAGTAAAGTTTTTCCCTCGTCATTTTCACCTTTTCCCGAGCGGGTCCGTCAAAATTGAGAAGGCGTTCGTGGTCAAAACAAGACCGAGCAAGGAGTTTTGGGCGATTTCTCTCTTACGCAAGCGCAAATTGAAAATATATCACCAAAATCAAAGAGAGGAACAAATTTCCTTTGTTTTGATATGTAAATTGTCGAACAAGGAGCAGATTGAACCTTGTCAAATGGCTAGTCAAAACAGCCACACCTTCCTCCTTTTGCTCGTTTCCTGTTTTATAAGCGTGAAAGCAGTGGAAGAAGAATCGGGTAGCTCGGAAAGCGCTTCACCATCGTTTACTTACGAGATAAACAAGTAAGATTTGTAGAGTTATTTTCCGAAAGAGTCGGATTAAATACATTTTTTTCAGGTTAGATTGCTGTTTTTACCCTAAACGTCGTCCAATAAATTTTTGTTGCAGCCTACTAATCTATACAGTTTCGAAGGAAAATATTCAGATGCTTCACCGTTCCCGAAGGGGGTTCTGTCCTGGTGTACCGGTTCACAAGGGAATTACCATTGTTCTTTCTTTGTTTAGGAGTTATCGGTTAGCTATTTTTGCTGAGCCTGAGGAGAATAGTAGTATTAGTTTATTACTCAAGTCAGTATCTGAGTAGCTAAATTCTTATTTCATTATCTAAAAACAGAAATAGCACGGTAATCATTTTTAAAATAAGTTCTTCGTGGAGCGGAGAATATTTAAAGATGTGACATAATCATCGACCAGCCGGCAGTCACGTATTTCAAATATCACCTGACCAATTACAGTAATTCTGAATTTTCCTGCGTGGGTTTCATTTACACAAAAACCGTTCGTTACTCTCGTCTTGCCAACTACAGCCAAATCAATTGTTAGCATCAATACCACATGGACTCTTTGACCTTTTACTGCTTCCTCTGGGAAAAACTGCCAAACATCCATGCGTATCTATGAAACACTCGCTTGCTTTGTTCAGGGATTTTAATACCCAGCAAAGACAACAAAACCACATTTTCAAAACTGAAAAAAAAGGAAATCCAATCTTGCTACTTTTAATGTTAAAAGAACCATTTGGTTTTCATTTTCAAGCGAAGCCAGGCTCAGGATCCTTAGTGCTACCATTGAAGTGACACGTGCTATTTCAATTGATCCTTTTAAGTGCTCCACTTTTGTGTTTCGAGTGACCTTAAGCTCGTACATGCAACACGCTAAAATAAATTACTGATGGATTGATTAAATGTTTGACAGAGTATTTCTCTTTCAGGGATCAGTCTCTTTCGCTTTGTTACAGCAAAAGATGTGCCGTCAAACTTTGATGCAGTTGTACCAGGAAAAGGTCACAAGTTTAGCGGTAATTTTAAATATTAAAAATTTGAGAGCGTTCTCAGATGAAAACTATAGCTTCAAAGGTCAAAGCAAAAAAATTTTTTTTTTCTGTGCTTCATCAGGAAGTAGCAAGGCAATTTCATTTCACACGTTTCTTCCTTGAACACTTTTGGATCCTTCGGGCAAGATTTTATTTCAAGAGTTACACAATAGATGAATATGCCGAACTTGTTTTAAGAGGTTATACATTTTTAAAATGACAGAATTCTTAGCGACTATTGTCTTACGTCAATGTGTAAGCATAAGTGTTTGAAGAAGTTCCTCGAAGGGAAAGTGGTTCTGCATCTTAAAAACTGATTCTGTGACATTCGATATCTGTCAAAAAAAGGAGCAAGTTGTTGATTCTTCCTGTAATGTGGTGCCACAAGGAAGAGGATTTCAAAAAAAAAATTAAATATGTGGGCTTTCGAGAGTCCGCGTAACGATCGCCTAGCTTTTGTGTATGCCACTGAACGAGGCATCGTAGAATTTTCTGAGTCCAGAGAGCTTTAGCACGGATCTTAAAGCACGTTAGGCCAAACTGATTGATTTTGTACATCACACTTGAGGTTGTAAAGGAAATGAAAAGATTATTCAACGAGCAGATGTATTCATTACCAAAAAGCACCCATTCTGAAAAAATAAGTTTCCAAAACGATCAATGCATGAAGGTTCATCTTTTTTAAAAGAGTGCATGATTACAGTCAAAAATTAGCCTTACTCACGGCTCTGAGAAGTATAAGGTCTTATCACGATGAAATTAAAAAAAAAATTCTCAATGAGGTAATTGGGTGCAAGTCAGTCCAGAATTCTGTTCACAATTAAAAGTTCTTCGCGATATAGACCTGATTCAAAGGCGGCTTCTCAAACGTAGGGAACAAAGGAATAGATCTGATGAAAAGAATGTAGAATATTACCTTTACTGATTCAGATTCAGCGAACATATTATGTGACAGTTATCGAATGTAACTTGACAACCTCTGTCCTGAAACTCAGTGCACATGTGGTAAGGTTTTCACATGCTAAGCACCTGTTATTTTACGCTAATGTTTGTATTGTTATGGTAAGATGCATGTGAAACTCACCTCTTGTGTTACTTGCGAGTAAACGTATCAAGTCATCCAGTTCTCAAGAGGATAATGGTCTTTCCTTGTTTCGGTTAAGATGAGATACCTCTTGGGAGCGCTTATAAAAGTCGCCTGTGTCCCTTGCAGATCACCAGAAGATCTTCCTCTGGACAAGGTAGCGACTTACGACTGTAGAAGTAGAACCTCTCTTCCCCGGCAGAACTTTTGAAATGAAGTTCCAAGCTTTCGTGCTAGTCACCGCTTTATTGGTCTTTTCCTCCCTTCTTCAGAACTGTGAAGGAATAGGGATTTTTCCACCTGGGAATGGAAAACGAGCGGTTCAAAGAAACGTAAGTATTTACCCGTAAATAGAATATTTTAATGAATAAAAAATGAGCGAATTTGATGAAATATACCATACAACTTTTGAATTCTAACCCTTACGGTAAAGGCACCGAAATGAACATCCCGAGTCGAAACGTTTGGGAAGAGGGGCGACGAGGGGCAAAAATAGAACTCAGTTTCACGCATCAGCTTTGAAGGGATCTCATGGCGGGAAATTGAGTTCGTCGAATTATTTCCTCCCCATAATTTCAACTTTCTATAGCAATTCCAAGTAGATACATACAGTAATATGTAGACCTCTAGTAATAGTACTAAGGTAGAGCGGTTCCTGAAAATTGCAAATCTATGGCGATCGCAGGGCCTGTGAAACTAAATAAGGTTTCAAACCTTACGAATTGTTTCAAGGTGGAAATGGAAGATGTCAATTCCATCCTCTACAATGTAATTGTGCTGTTGTCCACTGTCAATTGGAAAAACTAACAGTCCACTTTTTTTTCCTTTCGGGGGGGGGGGGGAGGAAGGGGTTGAACGAATCTCTAGAGTATCATCGAAACATAAATTTCTCTTCATAAACTTTTCACTCTTTCAAGCTGGTCTTACTCACTAAGGAAGTTGTCATGGCTCTTTTGAGTTTCGAGAGTGGAACTTCCAGGGAGTAAGGGATAACTTTTCGTGATCAAGCGAAACATAACTGTCCTTAGAGAGCAGCGTTATTTCTGTTTGTTCCCGTAGGTTCAAGTGGTGGCACGGAGTATTTGTGAGGCGGCAAGAAACTTGAACTGCGATGGGATGAATCTTGATGGCTGACTCAACAAGAAAACTCTCTCAAAGCGCAAGACATTCCACTAACATAAATACTCGATGTGAACATAACTCAGCAGCAGAACATGTATGTTAAAAAGGAAAGTAAATTCATTGAATAAGGGAGCTGCATGAATAAAAAAAACAAATTATCCAGAGATTTGTGTTTGGTTCAAACTGTTAACGCAACACTCTCGCGATAAATGCTCGGAAGATCCCCCTCAATTTGACTTTCAACTTAAGCCGCTTACGAAGTAAAAAAAGTTCTAGCGATGAAAAGAATTGAGAACCTTTAACAACAGCTCCATAACTCAATGGAACCAGAGACTTGCTATTCGTGAGACTAAAAACATTTTATCCGTAGAAATTACAGAGAAAAGCAACTGAGAAAATCTATCAAATGATCATTGGAAAGGAGCGAACGGGCAAAATGCTGTATTCGGTTCTACTCTTTTCTGAAAATGTCGTAAAACTGAGATCATCGCTTTGCATTGATTTATGTTTTACTAAGTGTAATATGCTGGTAAATAATAAAGTGGGTAGGGACGGTTGAGGTTGAAACACCAAGAGGTAATTTACCATCATCCAATTCTCACAAGTACACTGGATTTAGTAAGTTTAAGTGGGAAAGATGTCAGTAATTAGGTTTGGTTGGTGTGGTATTTATAGAAAAGTTATTCTTCTATCTTGACTAAAATTTCGCCTTTCGTGGTTTAATGGTTTATGTTTGAACTGATGCAAACGGTACAAAGCTGTAGAAGAGATTTTACTCCAGCAGCTTGTAGGAACGTAAACAGTTGCTTCCCCTCAAAGCGTGGTGGTGCATAAGGAAAGTAACTCAATATGCCCCCTGTACATGCAACTACAAGGTAACCTTCATTCGCTATTCGTCTCGCTTCTACTCTTTATGTCCATCTGAAAGTCTGTACCAATCCCGGTGAGAGCCATCCACACTGTACGACAAACTGTAGCTCGTCAACCAGTTATCAGAGTCATACCTTCCCTGAGTGGCCACTTTTGTCACAGTTGTTTCCCGCCTAAAGTTGACCTGTAGCCATTCGTTGCCATTGTTTGTGCCAGTGCACCAGGCCCCTGCCTTCCCTGAAGCAGGGATCTTGTTAAGTCTGGAGAACTAAGCAAGGTAGCCAGCACTGTGAGGCGTAGATGCTGATAAAGCGCTGTCGGTAACATAGCCACACTGAATGCCAGGAGGAAGAAAACAACTACGACCTGTTCAACGAAAAAAAAAAAGAAATCATTAAAAAACCTTTCTACATTTCGATTTTGTAGACGATTTAAGAGTGTGTCTCTGTAAAAGCGGTCCGGTCAATTTTGCTTGAGAAACAGATTTCCCTCATTTCTTGTGTGTCGTAAGACATTCATGTGCCTATAATAAAACCACAATCCGTTTGATCGGATCTCTTTATTTTTCAAAGTTTTACGGAAATGAAATTTCACTCGAGCGAAGGCCTGTCGTGACACTTTTCAAGACTTTAATTTGAGACAACTTTGGAGGACAATTTAAAAAGACTACGGAACTCAGCAAAAAACAAATAACACAGCCATGTATATTAATTCTATCTTATCCATCGAGGTGACTTTCGTGAACATCACGTTTCAATGAAGGAAATAGGAAGACTTGAATGACACCTTATCGGTTCGCTTAAGTCACGCACGCGAAAACCGATAAAAATTCAAGGTAAATTTTTGAAAAAGTGAGGCGTTCTTAACTGATCCCACTAACATAGTTAGGAAGAAGATGCCATAGAAAAGGTAACTACAGAAAAAACTTTGCGGCCCGATCTTTACGAAAACTTTATAACTCCACGAACTTACCTAATTTTCGGCAATCTCCTAGTTTGGCCGCCATTTTGAGGGACTTATCAACATGAAGCGTTGCAGGCACAAATCGAGCAGGTAGATCTTAAGCCGTCAGAAATACATGCGAAAGCAACTCAAGTAAACTTTACTTTCTATTCAAGCAGCAAAATGTGAAATTACTCGTAATACTTACCATTCCTACATTCCCATGCGACCATTTCTTCCAACAATTCAAACACAACTAGTGTTCAAATTCCCCTCGTCAGTCCACCATAAGAAATAACCTGTGTCACCCAAGCTTGGACTCAAATGTGAAGTACGAATCAAATAACACAACTGCTTCTTCTTCGAGGCAATATCATGCTGGTATTTTGATTTTCTGATCGACAAGAACGGTGTTCAGTAAGGGATCGCCATGTTTACCTCATACACGTACCTCTAACCAGCCGCTGAGTGAAAACAGAACGTGTGGGGTGGGGTGGGTGGGGACTTATTATCATAAGATATATATTAGAACACATGCTTAAAAAACTTTGGGGCTCCCAGTCTAAACAGTGAAGGCATGCTTAGTGGTACAGACTACTTTTATTTTGTTCTCATAACTTTTTCCTTTAAATCAGAACTGGTATTAATTAATAGAGTTATCGATGTATTTTTAACCGGGGTACCCATATTATTTTTTACTTGTCTTATGTGGTATAAAATAAGGTGTCTATTTTACGAGAACCTTTTATTTATGCCCCATTGCACGAATGAACACTGTACTTAGAATGTTTTTTCTAAGTCATTTCTGCTGTTCCCAAGAATGCATGCAAAATCATTGCTTTATATACAAAGCTGACTCTAAAATATGATTTTCCTCAACAGTAAGCAATGTCATTTACGTATGGCGTTAATAAAACTAGCAATGTACAATTTTTAGTGTTTCCCACTTATAAGCTCGACATAAAATTGTTAAGTGAACCATTTTAGTCTCAGCTCATACCTTTCATCGATCTGACCTTTTATCACTAAACCCTATTCTTTTTGAAATGTTCAGCAAGCAACCGTGAGCGATAATCCTACTCTTGTACGTTGGATCAGCCATGATCTAATCGGCCCAAAGTAACGAATATAAATATAGAGGCAAGACCGATACAACGTCTTCAGGCACCAGAACTTCAGCCTTCTTCAGGCACCTGAAGAAGGCTGGTTTGGCCAGCCGAAATATAGTGCTCCGTCTTAAAACTTATCTACGTTGTATCGGTCTTGCCTCTATATTCCTATTCCGTTTTCATTTTCAAATTTATTGTCCATTTTTTTTCATCCGACAACGACAAAGAGTTTTATAAGTAAACCGAATGTTTGGTGTACCACGCTTGTATATACAAAAAACATGGAAAAGGCCGGCTAAATAAGCTCCTCCCCTCGGCCTGCTCCCAATTTTTGGTTGCTTTCGCCCTATGCCTCTGCACGACTCCCTGTTGGCTAAAAAGAAATTTGAAAGACTACTATGCAGGACGCCTTTTCTTTTTCATTTCAGTTACCCTCTACAATTCTTTATAAGTATGTTTCGTGTTGAGATTTGGAGCAAACTCTCTTCGCTAACTTCTGACCTGGGGTCCACGAGGGATCACGAAGTTTATGAGGTGTGGTCTGAATGTCATCAAAACAACCACTGGGTAAATACAGGGGACGCAAGTGTTCTCTGTTAAAAACAATACAGGTGTGTTTGGACAACAACGGTGTTTAAGGAGGCTCGGAAAGGCTTTCCGTTGCCGTGGTGTTTGTGAAACGATGACAGGTTACAAGAAAAGAGCTTAATCGTGTGGGCAAACTATAAACATCTTTGCAACTATATTGTTGGGCAAGACGTAAGGTCCACAAACAGACACTCAAATTTTCAGTTATTGTAAATTATCTGAAAAACTAAGTCGGTTACCTACCATTTTAGTTTCTTTGTAGGAAAGCTCCCGAATTTCGTTAACTTCTCAGAAAGTATGTGTTGTTTATTTCACAGAAACATTTGCCCGAGTCGAAAACTCGACTCGCCAGTAAAGGAGAGGTTTTCTGCAAACAGAAAACACGCTTAAAACAAACGAAATTACAACATTAACAACTGAAATGAAAACTCACCGACTGTTCGAGCTTAGGGTTTTCAAACAATGACAATAAAACAGCAACCAAACATTCTTGAAAATGAACGTGACGACTTTTCCTCTCAAAAGCACATGGGAGATTGCCCGGATGTTTACATGAACATAGGCCCGCAATGGGAGTTACAGTATGAAACAAATTTATCTAGCAGATTTTAAGACTTCTTCCTGTACTTATAATTGTTGCCAACACGATACGAGTTCGGGAGGTCTAAAGGAACTCGCTCTAACTTTGTATACTCGATACGATTTCACTGATTTCCGCGCCAAGGGAGCAATTCATGGGTGGTCTGTGGTTACGCTCGCTAGACAGAGAATGGGTTTGTGACTTTCTCACTCAATTGAAGAGACTCGCGTCACTCCTATGAAATAGTTAAAGAGAATACAGTCGACTGCGAGCAGTTTCTTATTTTTCTTAAATATAGTGAGGTCACGCATATCCTGTGAGCATGGAGAAGCCGCGAGATTGGTGACTCGTGTGTCGCGTCTTTGCCGCTCCACGCTCTCGGAGTTAAGCAAAGACAAGACACTTTACCACTGATGCGATACAAGAGGTTCAATGGTTATCTCAATTATCTAAACACATTTATTTCTATTGGTAAAGATTTGTTTATAAATATATGAACTGATGCCGATCCTTCTTGGAACGAAATGTATTTAAAGAGAAAAAGAATACCCGGAGCAAAACAAAAAGTGTCTAGATCTGCAACACAAAGCATGCTTTTGCACAAAGACTAAGAATCGTAATGCATATTACGATGCTTTAATAAATATATTCGAATATTCCCAAAAATCTTCTGATAATCTACCCGCACCCACCCCACACCCTCCCCCTCACCACTGAGCCGAACTGTTTTCACTTAGCGGCTGGTCAGCGGTTCGTTTATTAGGTAAACATGGCAATCGCTTCGTGATCGCCGTTCTTGTCGATCAGAAAATAAAAAAACCAGGCTGATATTGCCTCGAAGATGAAGCAGTTGTGTTATGTGATTCGTACTTCACATTCGAGTCGAAGCTTGGGTGACACAGATTATTTCTTCGGCGGAATCGACGAGGGGAATTCGAACACTAGTTGTAGTGTTCGAATGTTGGAAGAAATGGTCGCTTGGGAATGTAGGAATGGTAAGTTTAACAAACAATTGCAAATTTTACCACTTGAATCGAAAGAAAAGTTCATTTGAATTGCTTCTGTATGTATTTCAGACGGTTTTAGATCTACCTGCTCGGTTTATATCTGTTACGCTTCATGTTGACAAGTCTTTCAAAATGGCGGCCAAACTCGGAGATTGCCAAAAATCAGGTGAGTTCGTGGAGTTATAAAGTTTTCCCAAAGGTCGTGCCGCAAAGTTTTTTTCTGTAGTTACCTTTTCTATGGCATGTTCTTCATAGCTATGTTAGTTGGATCAGTTAAGAACGCCTCACTTTTTCAAAATTTTACCTTCAATTTTATTGGTTTTCGCGTGTGTGACTGAAGCGAACCGATAAGGTGTCATTCAAGTCTTCCTGTTTTGTTGATTGAAATGTGATGTTCACGAAAGTCACCTCGATGGATAAGATAGAGTGAATATGCACGGCTGTGGTATTTGTTTTTTGCTGAGTTCCGTAGTTTTTTTTAAATTGTCCTCCAAAGTTGTCTCAAATTAAAGTCTTGAAAAGTGTCACGACAGGCCTTCGCTTGAGTGAAATTTCATTTCCGTAAAACTTTGAAAAATAAAGAGATCCGATCAAACGGATTGTGGTTTTATTATAGGCACATGAATGTCTTACGACACACAAGAAATGAGGGAAATCTGTGTCTAAAGCAAAATCGACCGGACCGCTTTTACAGAGACACTCTCTTAACTGTTAACGACATTGTACGACTACATAACGCTTTTTTTTTGTGTCCTTAGGCTCTGTGATTGGTTGAGATAATAATAATAATAATAATAATAATAATTTAATATTTATATTGCGCAAATTAACATGTGGATATGATCAAATGCGCATCACAACACTTTTCGGGGGACTTTGGCCGGACTGCATCAGCAGTTTACAAACAATCGAAGGAAACTTATTTGAAGATGCCACCTCCCCCCAATTCCCAGTAACCAGGCTAGACCATATCACAGTAATCTCGTGAGGGGGTTCTTTAACGTCCCCTGCCTAACCAAATTAACTAATTCAGTACTAGATCCAGGAGACGGGACCTACGGTTTATTCGTCCTTATCCGAGAAGACTAGAATGTCTATCCATTTCTTGATATTATAGAAAGATAGCGCATTCTCTTTAATTATTTTAAGACCTTGAGTGTTGGTCCGGCCGGGGCTCGAACCATCGACCTCGGCCTCCCAACAACAGTCCAGCGCTCTAACCAATTGAGCTAACCGGGAGGCGGTTAGCTCAATAATTGCGAGATAAATAATTGTGAGATAAATAATTGCGCAACCCATATGCAACGTGTCATCAATTCTCATCGTACGCTTTTGCTCCTTCATTTTCTCGAGATATTTAATTCTGCTTTAACTAGAATAATTGACGAAAACGATTCCACTTGTGTCTACTTTCTATTTCTTTCATTCGTTCAATTATCTAACAAGGTTCTAAATTTTGCACAGCTTATGAATAACTTGCTCTTCAATCGATTTAATGAAGGTTAAATTTCATTAGTCCCAACTCAACATAACTTCTTAAAATTATTTTCTACGGATGCTATTAAAGGTTTTTTTTTTTATTTCCCCTCTAGCCTTCCGAGAGTTTACCAGTTAAAATCAAATTGTAATGTGTCCCGCGTGCCATGAGAAGCTTTCTTCATAGAAACTAATTATTTGATGTAGGATATTTCCCTTAATTTTTATGAATACGGGCGCCCCTATCGTCCTTTTGCACAGGATATTGTTTTTTCAACTTAAAATAAAATATCTGCATCTTCTTTGCAACCATAAATCTCCACTCGCAAAGAGATGTGGCCATGCCAACCTTTAGGATATGGCCTACTCTGGGACCTTAAGTTGCCTTAAGTTGCCTTAAGTTGCCCTAAGTCGCCTAAAGGCGCCTAAAGTCGCCTTAAGTCGCTTTAAGGTGCCTTAAGTCACAATTGGTTACACAATGTTATAAGGGTTCCACCCTAATCCCAGTTGACCCCATTCACCCCACTTTAATCATAAGGATCAGAGGAAGAGGCTTGGTGGCTGAATGGTTAGTGCACTGGACGCGACATTAGTCCAGTTTTGGTGTCTAGTGTTGGAGCATTGCATTTTGTTCTGGGGCAAGATACTGTAAGCTCAAAGTGCCTCACATTTTCCAGGTGTAAATATGGGTACTGGTTGGCAGGGGGGAGGTAACCCTGCAATGGACTATGAGTTTAATTACTGTGACTGTGAGGTGGGCAATGGCTTCCATATACATAGAAACTCCATGTGAAAATAGTCATGCACCTGTCTAAATCCTATGCTGGCACGGATAATTCCTACATGTAGACAATACTGATGTAGGAATATGACAATGCATACTCGGCCATTTTCTTACTAAAACAGCTATCTGTTTAAACAAAATGTCTGTCTTGTATTTCATGATGAAAAAGTTGATAAAAGGGTTGACACTGTTTATTATCATCAGGATATGATAAATATTGAATCACATAAAACCTACAGTGCCAGATCATCAAGATAAAACGATAGAAATGTATTCTGGAAAAAGGCTCAATTCTTGCCACTCACTTATGCCTTGAGCAGCATAAATAACATTATCAAAAGTCAACTAAACTTAACTGAAGCTAAATTTTATCCACTTGACTTACCCAGAATAAAAGAATGACAAGAGTGGGCCATTTCTCCAGCATAAACCCATTAATCTGTACTAGCTACTTTCAACATGGTATTCGACCAACTGAAAACATTTGAACTTTGTAGCTCGACGAACCTGCAAAAGATGTAAATATCTATCTATCTTGAGACTTTGATAGTATTTTTGTACATTTTATCTTCGTCAGTTTGATGATAAACTAGCCTACGAGTAGCCTTACCCACCCCCCAAGAAAAGCGGGAGGGAACGTCTATGAAAGGCTGACACAAATCGTGTTCTGTGACGTCACTGAAAGTTATACAAGTTATGTAAATATATTATATTTTCCGCGAAAGAACGGCTGAACACGTGTCCTCGCGCAGACAAAGACCTCGTAATTGTCTAATAGCTGTTAGTACGTCTGAGCCAGCGATTCAGCGGTCGTTACACGGGAACGAGGCTATTGGGTCAAGACCTTAGATTTTCTAGAGTTTCTTTGTGTCATCATTTATATTTCACAAAAACAGTGCTGAGTTCTCCAAATCTTTTGAAGAAAGGAGATGGTAAGGCATTGTATAGCAGTTGGCTGTGTGAACAGGAGTAACAAGGTTGAATGTAAAGGCCTTTCTTGGCATTCGCTGCCCCTAAATGACTCGAAAAGACTAAAAAAATGGCTGATCAACATACGAAGAACCAACACTCCAAAAACGAAAAGTTCATTTTTGTGTAGCGATCATTTTGCCCCAGAATGTTTTCAAAAGTCTCCTGGAGGCGTAAGGGGAAGGCTGAAGGTAGATGCTGAGCCTACTCTTTTCAGCTTTACAAAAGTTCAGACACAAAGAAAAGCCCCACAACACCGTTCGAATATGGCCACTCAACGTCAAGAAACTGCAGGCTTAAATAGTGACGAAAGTATTGCTAACGCCGTTCCATTAACAGAATCAAATGAAGTGGGACAGTCCATAAAAGAAGCAGACAATAGTCAGGATCAGTCTCTACAATTAATTATCAACGAATTGGAAGGGAAAGTAAAACAATTGGAACACGAACTTAAACAGGAGAGAGAGACAAGAAAGACACTAGAAGAGAAGCTTAATCGAAGTTTGTTTAATATCGACAACATCAAAGAAAACGATAATTTAATGAGATTCTACACTGGCTTCAACAGTTATGCTGTTTTTACTACAGTTCTTAATTTCCTTGGAAGAGAAGCAGCAAAACAGTTAAATTACACTAACACTGAACTAGTGCAGAATCCACCCAAGAGAGAGAAGCAAGGTCCAAGAAGAGCTCTCTCTGTGGAAAATGAATTATTTCTCTTGCTGTGTCGTTACAAAGTTGGTCTTTTAGAGGAGGATGTAGCAGTCAGATTTGGTATTTGCCAAAGTCTTGTGAGCCGAATCATCATTACATGGACAAAGTTCATATATTTTAGATTCTCAGAGCTAGACATTTTCCCAACAAGGGAGGTAATTGAAGCACATAAACCTGAATGCTTCAGGAATAAATACAATGGTACAACAGTGATAATTGATGCAACTGAATTGTACATTGAAACACCAACTAATCCTGAAGCACAGCAGCTCACTTTCTCTACCTATAAAAACGGCAATACTCTGAAGGCCCTAGTTGGAATTACACCAAGTGGTAGTGTTTGTTTTGTGTCTAATCTTTATGGTGGGTCTATCTCTGACAAAGAGATAACTGTGAAATCTAAACTCATGGATAAACTTCAATATGGAGATGAAGTGATGGCTGACAGAGGATTCAATATCCAAGAATTACTAGCAAGTAAAGGGGTTAAAGTAAATGTTCCACCTTATATGAATGAGGCAGGACAATTTACTGAACAAGAAATGCTCAACACAAGAAGAATTGCATCATTGCGAATCCATGTAGAGAGAGCTATCGAGCGCATCAAAAACTATCACATTTTAGATTTTATTCCCATTACTGTCTGCAAGAATGGGCTGGTTGACATGATTTTCTTTAATTGTGCTATGTTCACAAACTTTTTGCCACCTCTGGTGAAATGAATTTTTTTCAGAATCTTTCTTGAGCCATTCATTTGTTTGCTTGTAATTGTCTGGTGTTATAGACAGAATCAATATTTTTTAGGTGGGTGTTTCAATAAGGACAGCACACAATTTATTTACAACTGACAGAGTAATGAGTAAAATATTCATATCACTAGTTGATCTGAAATAATCTATTACTGTTAACAATCAAGATAGATTTAATCTTCTGCAGATGTCATATTTATCTGGCTAATAGAAAAAATGCTCATTGTATCTAAATTTATTCAAATGTTCTACATGTTAGTATTGAAAATCAGTTAATGTCATGCAAAATTAAAGTTGCAAGTTTTGCTGGTTCAAAGAGTATAGTGGAGTCAGTTTCCAACCAGTAAAAGTAATTATTACAATAGAAATTCACTTCTCTGTCAATGAGACAATAATATCCATATTTAAAACGATATATTTCAAAAAACACAACATCAGTAATCATAATTTTGAGATCATGCAAAAGTTAAATAATTTATAGATAGTGATTCCACTGTCATGTAGAGTTCTAACAAAGACTGAAGTACACTGTTACATTAATCTTGATACTTTTCCAAGCCTGGGAAGACCTAAAGTTAACCGTGGATAAGCAAGTTCTACAGCAATATAGTTATCATAAAAACTTTCAAGCTTTGGGATAACTTCTCTTCTAAATTGTAAATTATTTTTGATGCTTATTATGATCATTTCCTTTAGATCTGATATCACCAGATCAGCCCACTGTAAACCAACACAAAATAGTTGTTGTTGAACTTGAAAATGGTATGGGTGATTTGTGTTAATAAGCAGGCCATGAACAGTCCTCTTGCAAATTCCCCTGCTGCAAACTGCTTGTGCCAGTTTTTTTGTTCCAGGAAAAACTCTCTTGACTTCCACCAAACATTTGTTATCAACTTCACCATCAGGACTTGCACCCAAAAATGGATGTGTAGATGAAATGACAAACCCTAGTTTAGAGACGTTGCACTTGAAGAGGTTTTCATATGACTTGATAATATTAGCTTCATCAGTAAGACCTTGTTTCATGTAATTACTCTGAAAATTGTCATTGAGATGTAGAATTTCTTTTACAGCCTTAGTGGGGCTTGTGTCTGGTCTCTGAAGTACTCTCTTGCATTTCGATGCAGTAATTCTTGTTTTCCTGTGTTCAAACCACTTTTGACAATCACTTTGATTTTTTGTTGCTCTGCTTATCAATTCTCTTTCTTTTTCTCCTACAAAAAGATTTGACTTAATTCTTTTAGCTTTTGCATGTATTTCTTCCAATGACATTGGTTGTTCCTTTATGGGTGAGACAATTAAACTACTTGGACATAGTGGCTCTTTTGATAAAATAGAGTAAAATCCACAATTTAGACTTTCTCTCGAGATTTCTTGAAGCAAGGTCTGATTTGCCTTCTCTGTACTTGGTTCTCTATAGATGCAAAGTCTTGGATCGTGCAGTGCTTTATTGTGTTTTAAATTCTCTGTGCCAAAAACTTTTCTACTGAAATCAATGTCGTATACTGAGAGTGCCTCCAGCTTTCGCTTTCGTGGTTGATTCCAAGTCTGCAATCTTTCTGTACAGGTAAGAAATTCTTGACTACGACCAAGTCTAATGTACTCTTCAAGAGCAAAGCCTAGAGCTGCCAAATGTTTACATGATGCAAGTGGTGGCTTACCAGCTGGACAAGGATTACAGTTTCCATATATTATATCACCAGAACTGTCTACTGTCATTTGGATCTTATATTTTAGAGTTTTTTTCATCTCAGGTAAGCATTCGCATTGGATAAAATACTTGCCATCCTCATTCGCAACCTTAATATTCTGGACATGACCATGTCTGAAAAGACCAAAAGCTTTGCAGTTTAAGCTTTTATAGTCTTTATTACTTTCATCGTCTCTTGCACGCCTAGTAATAAAGTAGCTCATCATATTTGCAATAGAAAACTCTGGCAGTTTGTTGCATTTTTTCAATTCGGTCCACGTTGTTGAAGGCAGGAAATTTTGTATATCTTTCCCTGTTGGCTCCTCGTTAGCATTTGCCGAATTTTCCTTTAAGTTCTCGTTCGATTCTCCTGACAGATGCATCCATTTTTCAGTAAAATTCGCGTCCCAGCCATTCTTAATATAGCTTACGACCCTGAAAAACAAAGATGGTTTTAATTACCGTCTAAAACTATCCTCAAAATATCAATGATATTTTAATTATTTTTACGTACCTTTGAACCAGTTCTCGTTTGTTTCCATCCGCAGAAGCACTCCCGTTTTTTGAGGTTCCTACTCGATAGGACAACCATGATCTTAAGACCTGTTTAGTAATGTTTCGGGGACAATTACCATTCAACAACTGTAGTTTCTCTTCAGCCGAAAAAAAAGCATATTTCGGCTGTGATTCCTCGTGGGTTTCCATATCTTTCCTATGATTTAGTTCTTGAAACATTTCTTGACCCAATAGCCTTGTTCCCGTGTGATGACTGCTGAATCGCTGGCTCAGACGTAATAACAGCTATTCTTTCGAGTTTATTTGCAAGTCAATGATCCTTTTCAAGTGTACATAGTGTTTTAAAGAGATTGAAAAGGAGTACGAGCGATTTCTGGTCCAAAGCAAGAAGACAATATGCGATGTAAACGTCGCGCTCGCAAATTTGGATTTCCATGTGCACGCTTTATCCAAGTATATTTGTAGGCAGTGTCATGGTCTCCTCAACAAGAGAAATAATTTGCAGCTTTAACCTGGACGAACTACAAACATCGATGGGAATCAACTACGTGACAAGTTTGAAGAAAGTTGGACTTGTTTTCCAGCCGAAAAATTCACTCGAAGGCGCGAATGTAAGTTCGAAGAGGCCTCGACTCGAAGGACACAGCTCATTTTCGATTGTAAATGATGAATCTCTTCACGTCCCTAGCCATTCAGTACTGTTTTCTCCACTACTGTCATCAACTCCCAAAAAGCGAGTAGAGTCAACTGCAAGCGTCAAGCCTTCGTCGACTTCGGTGAATGTATAAAGTGAATGGCCATCGGAGAAAATGAAACATGAAAACGAGGTAAATCTATTTTAGCCAATCAGTATTCTCGAAAGTATTACTCGCGATCTTGATCCAATAAGGAACCATTATATATTTCCGTGCAAAAGGTTGACGTCACAGAACACGATTTGTGTCAGCTTTTCGTAGACGTTACCCCCCCGTTTTTCTTGATGGGGTGCGTACGGCTACACGTAGGCTAATGATAAACATGCATGAACCACTTTTAAGCCAAGAAAAGCCTTCTACGGCAAACATGGCCGCCAGAAATATTTGATCACGTGAGTTAAGTTTTTTCCCGTGAGCAAAGTGCACGTGAGAGCAACACGCACACGAGCCTGCTGAAAGTTTAAGTTTAATTTTAATAATGCTTTTTACCACTGCGCAAGAATAATAAACAATAAAAAGGTACAGAAGGTAAAGGAAAGCAATAGGGGGAAACTATATTCCCATGTAAAAACTGCTCTCCAAGTTAGAAGATAATAAAAATAAATGTCTAATGCATAACCACACATCTAGATAAGATGTACAGAGACATAATTAATTTATGTGTGCAAAAGAAATCATCAAAAAGTTTTAAAAAAGTTCACTCTGAAAGTTTAACTGGGTGACCGCTTCAATGAGATGGGCGTACTTGGCGAGAGAAACCCTATAGTGTTGTCCCGCTCCTAACTTCGAAGCATGGAAACTAGTTAGCGGCGCAAAGGTTTCTGGGAGAATTAAAATGGTGGAGACTACAGAACCAGTTATCAGCTTGGAAAATTTCGTCGTGACTCGTTAGTTTCCGGGCAGTTGTGAGGTAACAATGAATGCTTTTAAACCTGTAATACCGCCACCAGGCTAAAAATAAAACTTGAATGCTTGGAAGGTCCTGCTGATCCGATCAACGGTGGAGAAAGACCTTAGCATATGGTTCTCAGTGTGGTATTGGAGTGTTTTGTCTAACTGAGGCAGGAGAACAACAAATTGTTTGGGTCCCTGAAAAGGACCGAGCAATTTTGGGTGCTGTTGGAAAGGCATGCGACTTGCCAAACGTTCATGCCAAAACTGACAGTGCAAGTGGCAAAAATAGGGGAGACAAGTTAACAAAGATAAAAATTTTTATAATTTATGAGGCTTTGTGAAATAATTAAATAATCAAGTTTAAAATAGTGTCTCTGTGTACTGATTCTCCACAAAGGTTTGAGAAACAGTGGACTTTTTCAGTGTTTATATAGCTACATCCTAACACGAGGGGTGGTGGAGGTATTTGAGATAATTTGAGGTTATACAAGCTGAGACGCCTCTTTCGTGTTTTGTAAACTGTATGCGCGTATCTGTAGCTCGACAAGTCAAGAATGTCAAACCAAGGTAATTTGCTTTAAAGCCACCGAGGTTTTAAGAAAAATGCATTCTGTGTGTTAATGGATAACACTTTCATCTTAAATTAGACTTTGAAATAACTTTAAAAGTAACGGGTTAAAATTAATAGGGAGACCCAAGGGGCCATTGCTTTTTCCAACTAAATACCTTCACTTGGCTGTTTTCCTTGACATACACCCAGATAAAGTCATCTGCAGTGTACGACAGTGAAAAGCTTGTCACCCACTGATTAGAATCACGTCGACCCTGAGTGACCACGCCTCTTATGTTATACAGACGTCCAAGATTTACCTGAAAAATACAGAAGAATTTCCTTAAAACATTTCTTCATAAACAACTCGGAAAATCTGAGCCGATATCGTGTATGAAGTAGATATAAAGTCAATTTTATGAGTTACGGTATAATTTAATCAACATAAAGAATACTACACTCCTTCAAACTTAACTACCTCATTAAACAAGCTGCAATATTTCTTAGTCAGAAGCGACTCCTATGGGCGATACAATAATTATCCACCACAATTTACTTAAGCCCACTATAGACAAAAACTTAGTTTACCACTATCTAAATAAGTCTCCTCAAAATGTACAATATCTGAAGGACATCATAGTAGCTCTCGTTCTCAGTATAGCTCTCCAGAAATTAGGTATTAGCTGACAAAAACAGCTATTAATTCTAGGTCACTGAGTCCTTTAAATACAATCCAAATGTTTTCTAGAACATTCATAGTCATAGTCACATAATCTAATAGAATGTTCCATCAGCTTTCTAAAAACTTAAAGAAAGGACAACCTTCTTACAATCACTACCCACAACGCATGTCGATCCCAATCTCAGTACTTGGGGTAAAGTCTTTTTTATAAAATTTCATTTCGTCACCAGCAGACGAACTTATGAACATATGATCCTACAGCTGATCAGTTGCTACTCAATGACTTTTCAGCTGTGTTAGTTGAAGAATTGCATTACGATCGCTTAAAGACGAAATCCTTGATTTTTAAGCTTCAGTTTTGCGTCTGGACGATTTCAGAGTTTCCAAGTTTCTTCCTTGTCCATAAAGTCAGAAAAACAAGACCTTTCGTGTACCTGAGGCCAATGATTAGCGTTATTATGACCGGCTGCCCAACAATATTTCCCGCCGCTTGGTTGTAAGTTAGATCTGCCTCTGGAAGGTAGTTACCATTTACTGAAGATGAAGCAGTAAATGCTTCATCAGGAATTCTTCCGTCTTCCACTCCCACGGGCATTAAACAGCGAAACGAATAAAACTATAAGGAACAAGTATAATAGAGCCATTTTCCCAAGTGAGCTTCACTCACTGAGAGTAATTATATAATAAACTTATTTTCCGCAGGAACGTAACAAAGCAGTTTTAGAAGTTGTAATTGATCGCAAGGTTGCTCAATGCAGTTAAGCCTTATTATATGCAGTTTACACGAGTAAAGGTAACTAATGTTAGTCGATCGCTAAGCAACGCAAGAAACCTTAACATTTTAGAAACAAAGGTGCCGAGGGGCCCACACTTGACATGGCAGTAAGTAGTCTCTAAAGGAGGTAACACAGTGGACCAAGAATAGCAGCTGGCTATCAAAGTGTAGGCAGGCTACGACCATTTTAATCAAATGTGCTTTTTCGGAATATTCATCGACCTCACCTTTACGACATCTATACAACTCAACTCTTAAGCAACGTCCATTGTGATTATGTATCCTTGGGATGAAACCGGATGGAGCGAGCCTCGCTGTGAGGTTTCAAGGAGTGTATGATGGCAGTATTTGTCTGTATTCCCAGCAAACACCAGTTAAAACAAAGGAATGATACTGAACTGACCTTTGACACCTTATCCGTTTTCCAGCTGCGTTAAACAGTTCAAGCAGTATAATACCTTTTTTCTGCTACATTAGTTGCAATAACTTTTCCAAAGTTATTACTCTTTTCTCGTCACTGATTTAGCCAAACTCACCCCTCTAAATGATAGAAATAACGATACTAATAAATGGCTAAGCCCTTGTATTTTAAATAGCAATGAGAGACATTTTATCTCCCACTAAGTCAACCAAACTTACTTTCTCCACAGAACGTTCTTTGAAGCTAGTCCAGTCATGATGTAGTCCGTCCACGCTGTATCTTTTTCTAACCATTTTCCTGCATTACCGCAGTGGGGAAGGACTAGAACGGAACATATGCGAACCATGCGAGTAGTCCACCCAATAAATCCCACCCATCCCATCCCAGAGAAGGACATCCATCACACAGTAATCTCGTGCGTGGGAAATTAACGTCTCCTACCCCTAACCCTGTAGGAGACGGGACCTCCACTTATTCGTCCCTATCCGAGAAGACTACAATATCTAACCATTTCTCGATGTTATAGAAAGGTGTTGGTTGAGTGTTGGTCCGGCCGGGGCTTGAACCCTCGACCTCCCGCACAACCGTCCGGCGCTCTATCCATTGAGCTAACCGGGAGGCGGTATGAAAGAGTAAATGTTGTAACTCTGTATTCACCATTATATCGGCCTTGAGCTGCCACTTTGGTCACTGCAGTGAATTCTTCTTGGTCTATCTGAAGCCATTGGTTCTTGATCTCTTCCTTGAGGCACCAGGCCCCCATGTGCTTACCATACGATAAGAGGTTCAGTTTCGCAAGTGGAGACCGGTGTCTATTGTCATAGCTACTGGACGCAGTAAATGCACTTTCAGGAATCCGTTTATCTTCCACACCCAGTGGTACGGAACAGCCGTCAAGTTTTAGGTGGATGCTAATAACATGCTAATGACATCAACTACTAACAAAAACTATACCACCCCCACGAAGCAGGCTTATGAGAGAACAAAATACTAATAATCGAAATAATAATTTCTTTCAATCTGAGAAACATTTATGTCCTTGCCAACACAGTTTTTAGCATCGGATAAGACTAATAAAATAATCAGGACACCGTTTACTGAATTTTGTAACAGTAAGCAATAAGTAGTTCTTTTAGGCTGACTAAGACCTCTGAAAAGAGAAGCCACAAGTTTTGAAAATGTTTGACACCCACTCTTCCTACAGTCATAAACTTCAGCTCGCATAGATGTATGTCCATGGTAAGTCTTTAGATGATATCGAATGAGGCGAGCATTGAATGGTGAGAGAAGCAGGTGTTCTACAATTGTGTTTCTGTCCTTGTTACCTGGATATACCTAAGAAATTCAAAAGACAGTCAAGGAGTGGGAAGTAAAATTTTAAACTGATCGAAATTCAAACCAATTAATATTCAACCGCAGAGTAAATACGTTAAAGCACCAAAATAGGCCCCCTTCAAATTTGGTTATACAAACTTTCAATCAGTCGTGGTTGAAAGGATATACTGTAACCTGTGTCGGTAAAATATCAAGAATTTCAGACAGCAAAACTCTCACTGATTCTTTTGCTTTTATTACACGACTCGGGCAGTCAGAGGGCCAATAACTAAAATCAACCAATCAAAATGCTCTATTGCTGGTCAATATTCTCTCAGTACTGGACCGGGCACTGTCCCGAATGGTCCCGAATGATATCGCACTTGTGTCCCTTTGAACTTCAGTCGTATTGTTGTAGAGCATTTTCAAGGATTGATATTTCGAGTATTTTTAGGTTTACCTTTTGTTCTATTAAGTCTCGCCTTTTTGCGTCTACGTTGTTATTTTGATGAATCTATAGTTTTGATCATTTATTTTTAGTGTGTGCTTGAACTTGGCTCAGTACTTACCGTGCTAGACATTTTAATCACTTGTTATGGTTGAGGATAACTTGTTTGCTAGGTGGTCATGTTTGGGTTGGTAAAACTGACCTTGAGTTTTACCCACAATGAATATCCTTTTTTGGAAATTCCCACGGTCAGCTAACCCAAACATGTCTGTGACTTTTACATTAAATGAGAGGGCACTCCTCGCTGAAGTAAGAAGAGAAGAAGAAGAGAAATAGCTGTGGTAGTAGAAGGTAGTAGCAACAATAGAAGAGAAGAGAATAAAAGAAGAAAAGTATAGAGTCTTGGTACCTATTGTTAATTCGCCAAGCGAGTGGTAAAACCCCCACAACAAATTTGGTGGAGGACCCGTCTTCAACAAAACCGGTGGAGCACCCGTTATCTACAAGTTGGTAAAGTACGCTTTTGGAATTCCTACAATTGTGAGTGGAACTTCACTTTTATCAGCATGCTTTTCCGTTGCAAGCTAATTTGACTTTCTAAATCTAAGTGATAGCCGAGTTCTTTTATAATGATCTGGCCAGTGTAGAATGTAAAAGTTTATTTAGTGTATAGGTCAGTTAGCTTCTGATTTGATTATCGCTGTTATTGATCAATTTCAAAGTTAGCATTTTCCCTTTGCTAGTAGCCTTTTTTCTGGTTGCGCTGTTTTCCTTTTGTTTTTTTTGTTGGGAAATTTGGCTCATGCATTATCTCTTAAATATTCACCCATATTACTAGACAGCGCGCGCGAGCCCTAAAACCCCCACAACAGTATAATGAATCTTTTATTAACTAAGCTTGCTCGGGACCGTACTGGAAGAATATCGGCCCTCGGTCTTTTTTGTACGGACCTCGCTGCGCTCGGTCCGTACTGTCAAGACCTCGGGCCGATATTCTCCCAGTACGGCCCTCGCGCTTGGTTAATAAGATATATGTATTGACCCCTTGACCCATAGTTTCATTAAAAAAAAAAACATAGTACAAAATGTTGTTTATTTCGGTACAGGAACTACTTTATGATAGATTTTACATTTAGATTAAGTCTTCTAGCACGGAGAGGATACAATAGGAATCATAAAGCGTTTGTATGACGTACAACTCGCAAAGAAAGAAATATGACCCCTGGATGAAAAAAAAAAAGTTAGCCGCCGTCGCAACTACGTTTAACTAAAAATACTTAAAACCCATCCTTTTTTCTTTTTTTTCTTTTTTTTTTTTCATTTTTTTTTGACGCAAGATATCAGCGATTTCCTGAGCTGCTCAGTCATAAGAAAAATGTGCCTAAAACTAATGTAATGACAACTGACGCTTACCTTGATATCTACGGCCACTTCTTTCAAAATTTTACTGTAACTTTTTTAAAAAAATCAAACAACCTTAAAAGTCAACGTAAACAATATTGACAAAATTTTCACTCATCCATGTGACACTGTTTTCTTTATGCTCGGCGTAGTGCATCCCATCCACAATATCAGTGTACTTCTTTACCGACTGGTTAGCGTCTTGACGCCCCCTGAGTTGCTATTTTGGTCACTCGCACCAGTTCCTCAAAGTCTATTTGAAGCCACTGCTTACCATTATTAGCACCAGCTGCCCATGATTCCTCTCCTTTGCTATTTGACTGTATGTTCAATCTAAAACGTGCTGGGCTATGTTTACTGCTTGCCGTTGAAGAGGCAGAAAATGCAGCGTCTGGTACATGACCGTTTTCCGAATCGAGAGGAAGAGAACAGCGGTAAACTGAAAAGAAAAACAAAACGAAAGAAGAAAAGAGAGATAATAAACAATATAAGTAAAAAAGGATTGCACTGCTTCAAACAGGAAATGATATACAACAGTACATGAGCATCTGCACGTTTTTATGCCTGTAAGTCAATCACTCAGCATAAAAAGTAGTTCGCTTTAAAAGTTTGTAGATTAGCAATGTTCTTTAGAAGCTCTGAATCTTAAACAACAACGTATTCTAGCAAGATGTTTAAGGGGCCTTAAGTTGAAATAAGAAAACAAAAATCCGCCCAAATATATATCAACACCTGCAGACACCAGTTTTGAAATATAGTTTTGATGATGATGGCTCTATATCGCCATACAAATTAGATAAACAATATCTTTATTATTTTTTGTTCTTCTCCTTCTTCTTGTTTTCTTCCTCGCTGCCACAAAAATCAATTGAATCTAATTGCTAAAAATATTTTATTGGATGATTTGAAACCTTTTGAATTTCTATTTTATTCGGACAAATAAAAATACGTAGATAGATTTTTTATGACGAAATTTAGAATACATAAAATACTGATATAGAATGGAAATACTCCCACATCTCGGCAATTTTATATATATAACCAGCCAATGATAATAACAATAATAATTACAGCAACGTGACAGAAATAGAGATTCACATAGTAATTATAAACTTGCATAAAGTAAACAGCTATGAGATAATTAAAATTTCATCATAAACGTTATACATATGGACATTAAACAATTCAATGACTTTTCAATCATATTTTGTAGTTGTGGGTCAATCTTTTGAAATAATTATTTCTGGATACATATTTTAAATAAAATCATTCGAGAATAAACTTGTGATCACATTACATGAAATAAAAAGTAAAGGAAAAAATGTGATGGAAAGTTTTTATGATAGAAATTTATGACAAAAATTCTTTGAAATGAATTATAAATATATTTTTCATAATTAAAATCACTTCTCAAAATCCAACAAATGACCTAATGCTCAAAATTCAATAAATAAGCTATTTTTTTTAAGATTTAATATACGAGTTTAGGTTAAGGAATCTATAAAACTAAAACTGCTCGTACAACAGTTGCTATACCAACGGCCATTGTACAAACAAACAAGCAAACCGGAAGTTAACCTAAGCAAACCAACAAGTTTACATTTGTTAACTGCCCATGATTTTTTAATGGTAAAATAAAAATATTTGCTGTTGCAAAATAGCGACTTTACTTTTGCTAAATTTGTAGTTAAAAGAAACTATACATTTACAAATTTCTTTCTAAGTAACATTTGCTGCCATAAATATCAAACTTTCAAAATAAAATAAAATAAAAATTCTAGTTATTTAGATTCAATGGTTAATCAAATTATGGTTTGATGATAACATAATATTAGAAATGAATTGATCAAAGACTATGTAAAAAATGTTCACTATAACTTTAATCTGAGTAGAATGAAAGAAGTAAAATAACTAATACAAAAAATTAAATAGACTCGCCGCTTGTACATGCAAAACATTTTGGGACAACTCTACCATAAAGTTTTGGTTTCAAGACGAACAACTCGTCGATGTGATATTAATAACCTTGAAAATTCTTCCACCGATTCTCACAGTATATCTTGTCACAATATGCACATCACATTGCATATCAAATAGTCTTGTCTATGTCCCACATCAAGACATGAAATATTATGTCACATCTCCAACCCCTCCCCCCCACCTCATCCAAACAGCCTTCTGGATGGAGACTAACCGTCCTTTTGTCCATTGCCACTCTCCAATCGGTTCTAATGGCCACGTGTACATATTTTTACGTGCTTCGTCCTAGTATAAACTTTAGATAAGTCTCGTAGATATCTTGGAGGAAACAAGTTTAGATTGTCGTTCTGAGTTAATCCGATGCCAGATGTTGCTTGAAAGCCAAATTTATGAACCATTCAAATACGGAAAGCAAAAGATGAAAAGTCCTCTTTGTGCATCGAGTCAGCGAATATTTCAACGAATTCTTAGACCAAGCGATCGAGAGCGTAAAAAACAGCCAAATAAAAAACAAATTTCGTTTCAAAAAGTGAAAGATCTGCAAGATGAATAAATGGCTAAACGTGTACTCCTCGTTTTTCCACCTCTTACGAAGGTTTCCAATTCGAAATATAAATGAAAAAAATTACCAGAAGAGTTGGCTAGCGACTCTATACACTAGGAAGTAATTCATACCTTTGATGAGCTTTTTTCCGAATATGAGAAAGAAATCGACGGAGCAAGCACAACAATATTTGCGAAAGGAAGAGCCATCCTGGTATGTTTTAAGTTAACTTTCTCACAATACCTTGGGAGAATGACATAGGCCTTGGCCGACTAAACATCTTGAATGAAACAGTTGTTTTGTTTCAGAAAACAAGAAAAAATCTCGCACACAATGTTTGCGTTCTCATCATATCATACAAAACAAAATAAAGATTTTCCTCGAGTGGGGAGGGTCGTGAGGAAGAGGGACATAGAAAGAAATTCAAACCTCTCGAAAATCGTTCTTTGAAGATGAAACAATTTAATGTAATTAGAAAAAAATCCGAGCTCCAGATGGGACTTTGCTAGTGAAAAAACCCGTTATTTTGCTGAGGTATTGCCAAAACTTTTAAGTAGGGTCAGAGCTAATTCTGGAGATATGCAAGATTTTAAACGGTCTCCATTCTACATAACTTACGCAAAGACCAGAACAACCATTACTCCCCGCAGGTAAGGTAAGGTAACTTTATTTCAACTCGAGTTATTGAGGCTGATTAGGCCCCTAGCAATACATGCTAATATGCCGAGCAAAGGAGAACACCCACCCACCTCACCCCAGGGGAGGACATCCACCACACAGTAGTCTCGTGCGTTGGAAATTAACGTCTCCTTCCCCTAACCCTGCAAGAGACGGGGCCTATGGTTTATTCGTCCTTATCCGAGAAGACTAGAATATCTATCCATTTCTTGATATTATAGAAAGGTAGCAAATTCTGCTAAGTTATTTTAAGACTCTCGCTTTGTTTTCCTTTCTGTCCTAAGAGTGATTATTAATAAGTTCTCTTTACCACTCTACTTAGCAGTGCATTGAAAAAGAATTGAAAAAAAAATCATCATCTAGTCAATAATGTCTTGATCTTAATCTTTTTAATCAAAAAGGATATCTGCGCTTCTCTTTAGAGAGCATTCAAATATCTTCAGAAGGAAAGTTCAAAGCCATACCACTGTTTAGGAATCGAGAAAAATCTCGAACGGTCTGTTTACCTCTCTACTGTAGGCAGGAGTGAACTCACCAAATTTCGAATAGTCCGAGGAAGATTACCCCATGAAACATTATTTGTTCAAACAATGCTCGGTTCCCTTAGCAGGGGAGCTATTTCGACAACCCCTAAGCCTTTCTTCTACACTTTATATATTGTTCTGCTCGCACCAAACATGAATTACGAGCCTGAAGAAGATAATTCCGCACTTTCTCTTCCCCTTAAAAGTAAATTTACGATGAATTGGTATCATTTTCAAAGACCTTTTACCCACAGGAGGTAGCAGATCAATAAATATTCAGTCTTAAGAGCTCGCCCGGAATTTGAACCTTTGCGCGTTTGAGTTTTCCAATTTTACGATAAGCCAAAATGAATAACAATAGCTGTTATTACAGTTGAGCCCACGGTACAGCGGTATTAGTTACATAGTGCGCGAGAGCGAGGCTTTCGGGTCAAATGGAATCACCTCAACGAACACTCGTGTGACAATTTGACCTGTGGAGTGTTTTCTTCGTTTGTGATTACAGAGCTGGTAGTTCATCCGGCCTTCTGTTGTGAAAATCACGGTGAGGCACTGCTTCGCTTATGGATGGGTTAAGAGAAGTAATAAGCCAGAATGTTCAAAATTGTCGTGGCATTCTTTACCTATAAACAATGCTAAGCTTCTTCGAACCTGGTTGCTTAGAATGAAGAGAAAAGACCCTCCTGTGTCGAAACATTCTTACCTCTGCAGTCAGCACTTTTCTGTTCAATCCTAAACTAAAGTTAACCAACTAATCGGGGCTTAAAAGTGCAGCTGATATTACACAGAGCCGCTTACTTAAGGTCAATAATGAACATATCAGAGAACAACTCATACCTTTGCAGAAATGCCCGTTGAGTAAGAAAACGACAGAAGTAAGGCAAGGTGAATCTTTTTGCTAAATATTGAGCCATTCTAAGTTCTTTCTCCAGACCTGGACGAAATAAATAGTTTGACCTCTAAAAACACTGACATGTTTTTGCATAATTAAAAAAAACCGAGTAAAATCTTGGTCTTAATTGCAGTGTTATTGTTTCTAAAGTACACACAGAAACGTTTAACCCGGGCGGGAAAGTGATTCGAGAGAAGAGCCAAAGCAAACCACGAGAAAAACAACTGTATGGAGGGCCAATACTTCATTCCACTTACGGTCAAAATTCGGTCGCTAAGTATGACCGTTCGAGTAAACTTTATAGAGATTGGAAATTGGAAAAATTATTTTGAACATAAACTCACAAACAAATAATTGTCACCCTAAAAATTTCAGAGAATATCACAATTGCACTGAATTGGAAGGAAAATTTGCAAGGGTCCTCGTAACTAGACGAAACCAAAAGCGGGGACATTCTGCTCCTATAAGACGTTTTCAAGCGTATTTCCACTGGGTGTTACAAAAACGAAGACCCTCGAAAACGAAGACCTAAGACTTAAGACTCGGTCTTCGTTTCGTACTAAAGCACGAAAACGAAGACCCTGTAAACACAAAACCGTAGAAATTGCAACTTAAACAAACATTTAACAGCAACAACGCTTAGTAATATAATACATTACACTTCACGCGTTTCAAAATTACAGAACCCAAAAATTAGTTATTTTGATTATTATTGAAAGAACCCAAAAATTACTCTTGGTTCTGTCAATAAATAATCAATTTCTACTGTATTTCGTAGCTAAAATAGATTCTGACGGTCGTTAAGCTTTCTCTGCTGAAAAATTCTCGTTAAAAAGTAAGCAATTCTTTTGGCTAATGCAGGGTCATCCTTTTCGTACTACGAAAACGAAGACCCTTTATTAAGAGCGGAAAATCCTTTGAAAGTATGATTGTAGACGTACCCTGAACACTAGTAATTGTTATTTCAGCTTTTGATATGCTAAGACAGTTCGCGCGTGATTTTTCTTGTTCCTTCTTCAGCCACCACTGCTTTCGGCTCTTCGAATTGTTTTTCTATGCAGTGAGTCCAAATTTGGAACAGACATCCCCATCGAAGGGCGGTGATCGGAATATTTTAGGGCCTTACTAAGGTTAAAGAGGCTTTATTCGGGCTTTTAAGAAAGGGTCTTCGTTTTCGTACTACGAAAACGAAGACCCTGCATTAGCCAAAAGAATTGCTTACTTTTTAACGAGAATTTTCCAGCAAAGAAAGCTTAACGACCGTCAGAATCTATTTTAGCTACGATATACAGTGGAAATCGATTATTTATTGACAGAACCCAAGATTCATTTTTCCAGTACAGAACGCGTTCTCTGTTATTCTGTCACGCAATGCTAACTATAAATCAAAGGCGGCTGGCGCTGGAATTCTGCCTGCCGTTCCAGATTAATAATAGAGAGCTTAAGCACCAGACGTTCTTGGCAACACGAACGGTAGAGAAGCCGCGTAAGACTGGATCGAGGCCTTCGTTCTTGGCGCGAAATAGGAAGGTTAAGCAGTCGACGTTTTTCAGACACGGACTTCTACCCGTGTTAACATGTCTTTGCTAAAAGATGCTAGAGATATGACCTTAATGAGCAAGGGAATAAGTTTCTTTACCCCCCTCTCTTGACAAAATGAATAATTCGTCAATTTATTAGGCGACTTGAAATTTACCACTTCATAGTTGTGTAGACAATGCGAACAAACGAGCGAGCATGAAGTTTTCAGTGCATGATCTGGATGCCTAGAGGACCATTTCTCTTTTTCTAAATTCGTTATCCACAGGGAGATTTGTTCTTATATTTGTAGTCGGTTGCTCAAAACCTAGCATAGATGCATACGATATACAATGTGCAGTTACAAAATACAACCGATGCAGAAAGACAACCATCTATCTCATTTTGCACTTTGTTATTGTATCTAAATGTCGCTTAAGTGTCTTAATTCTAAATTATCGCTCAAAGTAATTTGTGATAAGCTTAAACCCGGTTTAAAAAAATCTTAGTTCTGCATTTGGATTCAAATGGACATGAAATCAAATGACTTAACTCACCCAGACTTGGCGAGAAAATTGTCTGCCATTGTCGAATCCCGTTTAATCTATCGATTAAGCAAAAACCACTTTACGACCACGCTACGAAAACGTTTTTTAATCACTTAATGAAAAGCAGAAGAGCTTTTTATGGTTTTGAGTCAATAACTTATCTCCTATAAACAAAATAACAGCATATTTTTGTAGCGTCCTACCTTCAACCTGAAAAGTGGCGTTCTGGCGTCTGCGACGTGACCACGCGAACCTCATGACATGCGCAGTATGTACATAGTTCCTCTAATGACTTCCGGTAGAACGTCTGGTGCTTAAGCTCTCTAAGATGTGTGGTAAGTTTACCCGAGGAAACCCTCGAGAATATCAACACCAAATTGGCTCGCATAGCGAAACAGAACACTGACAGGACGGGCCGTATAATAATACGGGGAGTATAATAATACGGACAGTATAATAATACGGGCAGTATAATAATACGGACAGTATAATAATACGGGCAGTATAATAATACGGGCAGTATAATAATGGGAAGAAACGCCTGAAGTGTAGTGCATTATATTACTGAGCGTTGTTACTGTTTACTGTGCGTTTAACTTGTAATTTCTACGGTTTTCTGTTTACAGGGTCTTCGTTTTCGTACTATGAAAACGAAGACCGGGGGTCTTCGTTTTCGTACTACGAAAACGAAGACTGGATCTTAGGTCTTAGGTCTTTGTTTTCGAGGGTCTTCGTTTTCGTAACACCCTATTGCCATTTTAATACTCAAACTCTCTCAAAGATGTTTCATTTCAGCTGTGAAGTTATGATTGGCGACGAAAATAGTCAAACGATGTTATATTGTTTTTAGTCTACAGCACTTCGACACAAAAATTCCCATAACAGATTCTTAACAACTGATGAACAATTATGAAAAGGGTAACGAAACATTGCTCAAGTGAAGATAAAGGAGAGAGGAAGGGAATATAATATGGGAAGGGAATATAATTTGAGAAGGGAGTAAAATTTGCGAGTTGCGTGGAAAATTATTGGAACCTAATAGACAATACCTCAACATTCGGAATGACATTACGTGACCCTTTCCTGGTATATTTAACCGAGGGTTTTCTTTACCTTTGAATTTTGAATCAATATCGGCAGATCGCAAATGCATGTTGAATAAGAGAGCCCTTACTTTTTCCTTCAACTCGAAAAATTTGAAAGTTTTAAGTTTATGACTAAATTTGTGAATGAGAAGAGGATACACGAATAAGTTATTGCAGTTGTGAGTCCGCTTGCAAAACTAAGCAAATAAATAGAAGCGCTCGTGGATATCCCTGCCGGACGGCGAATTTCCCGTGCGTGCCAACGTGGGACTTTGCGAAGACTACTTGTGGGAGTTTGGATACGGTGAGAACAAACACACAAATGATCACAAACGTTTATCAAGTACGATTGCCAACGAAATATCGTTTTTTAGTAAAAAGTAACGATAACGCTATGGAGTACATGTTAACTGTTTAAAACCCTGCGAAGATGGCTGGAATTTTAACCCGATTTCAGTTCGAAACAAATAATCGAAGGATACACAAAATAAAGGTATCGTCTATGGTACGAAACGTTAAGTAATGCGCGCGTTGCATCATGGAAGCCAGAGAGTTTAAGAGGAAGAAATCCACTGTTCGTCGACTAAGTATGTAATTAAGCTCAATACTTAACCTACCACTGTTCTAACAACGAGTCTCGACGTCCCAAGCATGGAAAGGCAGGCTTCAAGTGTTATGTAATTACTAAATGTTAACTTAGCGATGACACGGTTGATCTACGTTCCTTAATTTTTTTTCAGTGTTCATTAACGAGAGATTAGTCATGTTCAGGGAGACAGTCTTTAGTTTAATTAAAATGATCCTGGCAAACTGATGTTTTCATCACATCAATTTTTCCTTTTTTTTTTTTTTTTAATTTTTATCATACCATGGAATATTTGGCGATAAGACCAATTATCAGATTGCAAAATATCTCACTAATTTGAAATTAATTAGTTTACCTTGAAGACAGTGTTGGGGATAGCACAAAACTTCGACGCGTTATCAGTAATATTCCTTTAATTTTCGACCATCATAATTGATAGTATGAACACGTCACGAGAAATCGGTTACAAGACGGTCAAAACTGAGAAAGAAAACAAACAAAAGGACGAATAAACAAATGAATACCTAAACAAATGAATACCTAAAAACAAGCATTAATCGAAATCCTACTTACATTTTGTGCGAACCAAACGATAAAAGGAACAGTTTACAGCCGCAAGAGCTCGTCGATAAGAACACGTGTGAGAAGCTACAGTCCAAAAACATGTGACCAAACTGTACTTCGTGTATATGTACCGAAACGTAACGCAACAAGAAAAAACAAGAACAAAGGAAAAACGTCACGGACTAAGTTTAAATAAACAGACAGTGGAAAGTCATTTTCGGACAAAGTTTTCTTTGAAGAAAGCAATCTTCGCTTCCGGATTTGTTGAGCTATCGCATGGTTTCAAACGCAAACAGATTCCTCCGATAGGCAGGCACAATAAATCAATTCTGCAAATAGTGTAACGGCAGCGTTGTATAGTCAGCGGTTAATTCGTCTAAAACCTAGTTGCCGCGCCTGATTTGTTTGCCCACCAATTTTTCTCCCTTTGTTTATTCCTATTTAAAGTAGATCAGGTTAGTAAACAGATCACTGGATCATTGCTGTCTAATTAAACACTTAAACAGTAGAAATTGCCCAAAGAACATTTGGCGGAACACTTCTGAGATTTTTCTCACTATTGTTTGGGTTTCGAGTGTTTATTAGTAAACACAAGCCATATACTTACTTTCTCGTAACTAGACCATTATCTCAGGAGTTTAAAGGAATTGGTATACTGACAATTATTCTCGTCTTTCTGCCTGTGAATAAACCTCGCTTCTGACGTTAGAAACCCTCGGGTAAAGTGCGAGAGTCACAACTTGATAGCTTATCTACTGCTAGTTTCCTCTTACCGAACAAAGATCCTCTTCTTTGTTTAAAGATGTTTCATATTTATTTACGAATTAATATATTACTCTAAGATAGTATAGTTTAAAGGAGTTTTGGCGCTGTTTTTCTTCTCTTCTTTTTGAGCTCAATTCAATTGATTTGATTTTCTTATCTTGTGCTGTAACTTGAAAGGATGCTAGTTACCACTTTAATGGTCTTTTGCACCCTTCTTCAGAATTATGAACGGATAGGGATTTATACACCTGTATATAGAAAACGAACGAGTCAAAGAAAAGTAGGCATTCCCCCGTTAATAGAATGTTTTACTGAATAAAGTCTCAACGAATCTAATGGATTATACCATACAGATTTGTCTGCAGAAATAAAAGAACTGAAATAAAAATCCCCTGTTGTACCATTTGGGAAGAGGCGCGCGACAGGAGGCGACGAGAACTGCAAATCTGTGGCGATCAAAAGGCCTGTTAAACTGAAAAAGGTTCCAAACTATACAACATATTTATTTCGAGGTAGATATGGCAGATGTCAATTCCATCCCCTACAGTATACTTGTGCTGTTGTTCATTGTCCGTTGGAAAAACGTTCAGCAGTCCCCTTCCATTATTATTATTATTATTATTATTATTATTATTATTTGAAGGGTGGGAAGGCGTTGACTTTCATGAGGAGGAGTGACTTTCACTTGCATGTTTGACCTCAAGCGAATCTCTGGAACAACATCAAAACATAAATGTCCCTCCATGAACTTTTCTCTCTTTCAAGCTGACTCATGTTACTTACTAGAGACGTTACCACGGCTTTCAGTATTGTTCATCGGTGTGGCATTTCTGTAGCGTACGAAACACTGAGAAACTAGATGCTCTTAATAAAAGAAGTCTTAGGTTCATTCTAAGTGATGTTGAATCTACGTATAGACCACTTTCATAAATGGCTGCCGGATTAATATTCTTTTGTTTATATTTAAATTAGCCCTACTGGCCTCGTTCTACAGTACAAAATTCAATAGAAGACATTATCTCAAGCGAGGCCAGTAGGGCTAATTTAAATTTAAACAAAAGAATATTTATACGGCAGCCATTTATGAAAGTGGTCTATAATACTTTATTGGACAAAGTCAACTATGTTTCTTTATACAACAGACGTATACACAATATGTTAATTTTAAAAAACTAAAATTTCTTGAATCGTTTCCGGGATTTTCCGAAGTTAAAATATCTTTAAAACCGACGTTTCGACCAGTTTTACTGGTCTTCCTCAGGTTGTTTAAAATGTTGTCAATATGGCGGATTGTTCGATTCAAGAAATTTTAGTTTTTACAAAGATGAGAGGTGAAACAATCCGCCGTATTGACAACATTTTAAACAACCCGAGGAAGACCAGTAAAACTGGTCGAAACGTCGGTTTTAAAGATATTTTAACTTCGGAAAATCCCAGAAACGATTCTAGAAATTTTAGTTTTTACAAAGATGAGAGGTGAAAGTTTAAGGAATACGATGTTAATTATACTTTACAAAAGTTTATTTCTAACTAATTATCCTATCTACATGAGGAATATGTTTACTTTCCGTAATACCACTTTTAATTTACGCTGTAACTACATTCTGAAACTCCCTGTTGCTAAGACTACTTCTTATGGACTTCGCTTCTTTTCTTATCATGCCGCTAAACTATGGAATTCACTACAAGACAATGTTCGAACCTTGAACCATAATGACTTTAAAAAAGCATAAGCTAGCCTTAAATTAATGTAATTTTAGTACATATTGTAAATTGAATTCATACTGTATTTTTAAATATTTAGTAAATCTATTTATTTCATTTTGGCCGTTAATTCATGAAAAAGATTGTATTGTATTTCATAATGTAAATGTATATTATGTTGATTTCTTTTGAAATTTTTTATTTTCTCTCGGAAAAATTAGTTTCTATAAGCTACTCTTAAATTCGAGAAAAAATAAAGTTTACGTAGGTATGTATGTGTGAGAGAAGGAATGAAAAGTTTTTCTTATACGAATTATGTGTCGGCCACGAGGTTATTGTTTTCGAGGTGTGTTTTGAGTCGTCGAATAAAAAGCTACCGTCCGCGTGTAGAATTTAGTTTCGTGGATTAAAGTGTTAATTGTCGGCGTAGAGACATTTTCTTATATATGTATGCTCTTTTGAGTTTCATGAATGGAACTTTGAGGGACTGGGGGAGAACTTTTGCAATAAATGAAGCATGACTGTCCTTAAAGTGCTACTGCGAAGAAATTTTTGCATTTTATTTTCCCAATTTTCTGGTGTTAACTTCACATTTAGACCCTAAACTATAAGTATAAGCCCAATCACACAGTAATCTCGTGTGTGGGAAATTAACGTCTCCTACCCCTAACCCTGCAGGAGAAGGGACCTACGGCTTTACGTCTTATCCGAGAAGAAGAAGCAATGTGAGTGAACCCAGGCCATCCAACTCAGAGTCCAGCGCACTGACCGCTGGACCCCTCACGCCTCAATACAGAGATGAATCTTGATAGCTGACTCAACAAGAAAACTCTCTCAACGCGTGAAACACTCCACTGTCCTCAGAAGAGTAACGCGAAGGATTTTAAAGGTTCAGACACGATCCAAATAAATCAATTGTCTTGAAATCGGAGTTAGGTTTCAATGTATGGCAGTCACGGTGGCCACGTCGTGTAATAGAAAGAAACGACTTGAAAATACAGAGATTATGTAGACTACATTAGTAGACATGCCCTGAGGCTAGATCTTGATTTTTGAAAAGAACTTTATTCTCTAACACAAGTAATCTCTACATCTACTTCATGTGCTTACGTGGCAGAGTCGATCCTGTTTCGGCAACTTTTCTCATTGCCTTTTTTTCCTCTTAGATGCCCTAAAAAGAGATTTTTTTTCATTGTTAATAAATCTGATTGGTTTGCAAAAACATGTCTGCCATGTTGTAAGATTGACAGTCAGTTTCATGCCCTACCAGAGCTCAGCTAGTCGTTGAGCACCTATGGTTGAAGGGTGGTTGAAATTCCAAAGCAGTTGGCTTAGGAGCAGCTGCAAAAATCAGCTGGCTAGGTTTTTGCCTGAAGGCAAGTATCGCCTTCCAGCATTTGCGATGTATCGCTGAGCCCTTCACTTACCGTCGTTTGTACGTACAGAGGCGATATATCGTTTCTACTGAACGATATATCACCGCTGCTCAGCAATATATGATTTACGCCCGTCGAGATTTCTCTGCGATATCGTGTTGTCTTGGCAAATGTGCTCCTTAAACTTCAGGTCTACTGATTAAGTTTGCAACGGACAAATGAACTTTGGTAACAAGCAGACTTTCTTTACTTTTCCGTCTCAGTGCCTTTTGCCCATCTTTGATTCCCTACAGTCATCAAAATCCCATCAAGCCTGCATAACAACCTAATACACGACAAAATCTTTGCAGATAAGAACGCTACTAGCATTTCTTGTATATTTTCCTTTATCTAACACACACTAAAAAGTTGTTCCCTCTCACCTTAATTGGACAGCCGTACAACTCAGCACGCATGCTGATATGGGTTTGCCAAGTTAAAGGCTGGATTCGGACAAACCGGGCATGGATTGGTGGGAAGATCTGGTGGACAACAATGGTACCGCGATCGAAATTTCCCCGAAAAACCTGGAAAAATAAAGGTTTTCAATTCAAAGTACTATGGCAGTGTAAGAAGTCACTGAAAACTGACTCATATCAATTTTGGTTATTAAAGAATATGACTTTTATCACCATGGCTGGTGTGAAGAAGAAAGTAACCATGATGTGTGGTAACATTTCGGTGGCTTGGATTCCAATTGTGAGAAGAGTGTCTATTCTGAAAAAGAACTACATTATTTCTCCTCAGAATGTTTACTATTCGTCTTTATTGGTAACATTGATTGTTTTGGGACCATAAAACTGAAAACAGCCTTACGCTATCATTTAGAATGCGAAGGATCCCTTTCGATTGAGCTAACCAATTGAGCTATACCTATACCAATTGAGGTATACCAATTGAGCTAACCGCCTCCCGGTTAGCTCAATTGGTATAGCGCTGGACTGTTGTGCGGGAGGTCGAGAGTTCGACTCCGGCCGGACCAACACTCAGGGTCTTTAAATAACTGAGAAGAAAGTGCTGCCTTTGTAATAATATCTGCAAATGGTTAGACTTTCTAGTCTTCTCGGATAGGGACGATAAATGGAGGTCCCGTCTCACAAGCCCTTATATGTGATAAAAATTTTGGGACGTTAAAGAACCCACTCACTCTTCGAAAGGAGTAGGGCACGTAGTGCCCGGTGTTGTGGTCTATCTTTGTGTAGTGTCTACTCTACGGTGAATTGGACAAGCCCTTGGAAATTTTCGAAAAAAACAACAATTTACCCAAAGAGCTAAATGTAAAAATTTATCACGACTGAGAAAAAATTTGGTTACCATCTTATTACCACGCACAGTGTACTGGACCCAGTAAGAGCCGGACAGGCTGTAAGATAATGAGTAGCTTGTTACCCATTGAGAGGCATCCTGCCTTCCTTGAGTAGCTACTTTAGTAACAGTCGTGAGAGTCCCAAGATCAATCTGCAGCCATTGATTGACGTCGTTTTTCTTGGCACACCAGGAACCCACTTTACCTGACGCAGCCGCAAGATTCAAGCGGCCTAAACTAGCAGCACAGCTACTGCTGTGAATGGTCGAGGCAGACATGGCACTGGCTGAAACTCGGCCATCTTCCAGTCCAAGCGAAAGGGAACAATGTGATCCTTAAAAATATAATTAACAAAGCATGGACTTTTTAACTACAAGAATGATTAGCATGTTGTTTCTTTTTAAATTTCAATAAATACTTTATTTACTCAATTACTTGCCGCGGCAGTTTATGCTTTTTTTTCGCTATCGAGATGGCGTCCTTTGAAGACCATACATTTTTCGGCAGCGGCGTTTCTTTCACAACCATGTTTCTCAACTATATGTCAGCAAAAACGATAAATCATTAAATTTTTTGCACATAAGAATGCTTCCTTAACTCATAATCCCAGACAAAACGCTGCATTCTTATGACTCGGCGCGGCGTTTAATCGAGTTAAGACGGTATTGCAGCAGACGGTGATAAAAACAGACAACTTCAGCTTTAGGGTGTTCTCTTGATGTAACAAGAAATCCCTTTACTTTCTACACTGAGAAAAGACAGGCAAAGTTGCAAGGAGGGAAAATTGTTCATCGGATGTAAGGAGTCAGTGGGTTTATGTTCTGCGATTGACAAGTTCCCTGCTGATTGAAAATCAGATAGAGAAGATCCTTTCAGTAAGACAAATATTCACAAATCAATGAAAATAATTTTATATTTTCTGAGGAAGATTTATAGACAGCCTTTATGTTTTTGAAACCATATCTTTTTTCGATATGAAAGATCTTTAACATATCAAAATATCTGATTTCTTCCATTTTTACAATGAAAAAAGAATCATAGCATTAATATCTTTGTATTTCATTAGTCAGAATTACCTTCCTGGCAACCATAAACCTCTGCTCTGGTGCAGATGTGACTATGCCAAGTCTTGGGGTGGAATCGAAGATATTTGGCTTGAATTGGCAAATGGAGGGAATGATAAACTGGAGTGTTGCGGTCGATGTTACCACCAAGCACCTGTCATGTATGATAAGATATAAATTATTGAATATTAGTTCTTCTTCATCAAACAATAATAAAAACCTTCATAACTGAGGAATAAGCTGAGCAATCAAGGCTAACAAAACTACAACAGACAAAACCATTTTACTTATCTTCGGTATTCTAAAAGTTTCTCTCAGCGAAGACAAGGATTTGATATTTAGGCCACCAAGTTCACTATGGGTGACAGTTTTCAACTTTTTCATAAGCTTACCGTTACTACAAATCAAGTGTGTCCGTCAAAGCTATCGCTCTTACCTTGATATGTCCATCCGAGAGTCTGTACCAGGCCCAGTGAGAGCCATCCACACTGTATGACAAACTGTAGCTCATCAATCTGTGATCGCCGTCATACCTCCCCTGAGTGGCCACTTTTGTCACAGTTGTTTCCCGCCCAAAGTTGACCTGTAGCCATTCGTTACCATTGTTTGTACGTGTGCACCAGGCCCCTGCCTTACCTGAACTGGGAATCTTATTGAGTCTCGAGAACTGCGGGATGTGCCTAGCGTCATAATACGTCGATGCTGATATTGCACTGTCGGGAAGATGGCCACTCTCCATACCAAGAGGTAGAAAGCAACTTCGATCTGTTTGATGATATAAGTAAGTATTTAAAAAACAGTCCGACACATCAAATGCAGATTTTTATGATTTTTATGAAATCCTCGAGCTGCAACACACGGCCAAAGCTAAAACAGACACATGCTTTTTAGTACTCAAACGATTTACCTTGAAGGGGTAGTACTCTTCGCGAAACTAGGCAAGAATTTGAATGGCAATAGATATAAATCTAGAAGAAGCAGACACTACACTTGATTTCTAACCTCAATTAACCAAGGCTATCGTTTGCATCACAAGAGTTTCTTAATTTCTCTTATTTCTTTTGTAGGAGTTGTTTGCACATTCAAGAATGTTATCGAGATCAAAATCCCACGGTAAAGCAAAAACTTCTATGAAATTCTGCGCGAAGCAGTAAGACCCGTTTTCGAATTTCTTGTACAGGTTAAAAAAAAAAAAAAAAAGCATTGTGCATAATAATGCTCTGGAATTTTAAACAGTTGGTAAGCCCTATTGATTAAAGGTGAGCTAGAAGGAATTTTTTTTTTCAATTGAATTCATTCCTAAGTCTAAATTTGATTCATTTCTTTTAAAAAGGTGAAAGTCACAAAATGGCTGGAAGTTAGGAGATAAACATGGGCTTCCCCGGCCGAAAATTTATTACTTCGGACTTCTGTCATGTTACCATATGAGAAAAGGTCGTATTATAGACACCTTTTTTTTATTCATTTATTTACGCTTTAACGAGAACAATTTTTTTGGCAGTCGATTACATCGTAAATTTTCATAGGAAAGCTTAGAAAAACTACTTCGACGCTTGAAAAGGGAACTTTGCTACAATATCGAGCGCCTGATCATTTACGAGGCAGGAAATTGATTTTGCCAACTTTAAGCATGATGATGCCTTAAATCACTCACTTACCTTCTTTGCAGCCATAAATCTCCACTCGCATACTGATGTGGTTTTTCCAGCCTTTCGGATGGAAACGAACGCTTCTGGCAAACACCCTGATATCTGGACTGAAGATATGTTTGACAACTGTTTTCCTGTCGCTATTTGCAAGAAATGTCTACAAATAGAGGCGATAAGTTCATGAGGCAGTCCTACCGGAGGAAGTGGCTCACGATCTTGATTTATTTCACGACTACGAGTACTTTATTTACCGGTTTAAGTCGGGCTTAATTTGGAAACATCGTACATTAGTTCTTAAGTGTGAGTCGGCCTGTGTCATCAGGCCATAATCGAAACACCGGGTACGGTTTTTCTTAATACGGACCTGCTTGATGTTATGATAAAGCTTAAATCTAACGCGCGCTGTCATTGGTTGAAAAGGAAATTACACTCGACTACATCTCGTGTTTCTTCCTACACTTCTTTCGTGCTCTGGCCGCTTCCTGCTTGCTTTACAACAAAACAGAGCACAGTTAAGGCTTCTCTATTTGTTAAATATTAATAAAGAAAAAACACGCATGGCCGTGTACACATAGCATGAGGCGTGCAGTTGCATTATTTCGACGAGGTCTGTCGATTCTAGCTGCAAGGTGTTGGGCTACTTCCCGAAAGCCAATTTTGCCAATGTTTATCTTTAGGTTTTTCTTTCTTCCTGCAAAGAGTACATGAAATGTAGTGGCTACATTTTACGTTTTTTAGTAAATGTTTTGATTTTATGCATCGTCAGTTTTAGATTAGAAAGTGGCTATATTTTGAGCTATTTAAGAAGACGTGATGTTGAGGAGGGCTGAGTAGCTGGAATCATTAGTCATTCGTTTTACAAAAGTTTACTTTTTTGACGAAAATGCACTTCATAACAATAATATCAGTAATAATGACGATAGTTATAAGTATAGGAATTAGGCAAAATAAGTCAACACAGTGTCAACAAAAGCAAGCAGTTACACATCAATAATCGAGCACATGTCTAATATTCTAAAATCGAGGGTCCAACAGAAAACCAATATTACAACTTCACATGGCAGGGTTAGTTTAAAAATTAGGGGGAAATTAAAAGGGAGATAAAAGACAAAAGTAGATGACTTTATTGTTTGCGTTTTCTGATTACCTTCACTTGGCTGTTTTCCTTGATAAAAACCCAGATAAAGTCGTCTGCAGTGTAAGACAATGAAAAGCTTGTAACCCACTGATTATGATCGTGTCGACCCTGAGTGGCCACGCCACGTAAATTAAACAGACGTCCAAGATTTACCTAAAAAAAAAAAGAGGAGCATTTTCATAGAAAAAAAAACACTTCTTTATGATATATTCGAAAAACTGAGCCGATATTGTGTATGGATTAGTACTAAATTCTACTCCATGTGAATCCGCGACGCATGGTACGGGGAAGAATACACTCGCATGTCTTTTCTTGTTATCATTTATTTCACCTCCCGTCTAACTGATGTGTTTAACTCTACATCATTCTGTAAGCAATTTCAAAGCAAATTACTTTAACAGACAATTTTGATATCTGGGTAATGTAATTATTTTACGAGACGTGTATCTTTCCAGTAAATTATCGATTACTCACCTTGGAGTGCACGCAAGGAAGTTTAGCCCCAGTTGGAAATTCTGTTGGAACGACCTCCCTCTTTACAGACTTTCCTCTATTTTATTTCACTTTATATATTTTATTTTGTTCAATATTAACCATTTTACTTGATTCTATTCTTCATGAGTGATGCGTGTGTTGTGAATGTGTGTTGTTTTCTCTTTCTCTATATGTGATTTATATTCAAAATGAGCCAATGGGCTTAGTTGATGACAATCACCTAGGCACTAATTAGTCTTAACTCTACCGTGCACAGTACAGGAGGCTATGAAGGGAGACTTTTGATGCCTCATGCTTCTGAGAAAGGAGTGAGGGGCAAACATATATCGTGCCCTTTTCCGTCCTGCTGTATTTTGTATTGTATTTTCTTCTTTTTTTCCTGAGCGTTGTGTTATGACCTTCTACAGTCTGCTAACTGTTAGAAATCCGTTTTCATATAGATGGGGAGAAACACTGAAGAAAAAAAATCCGAGACATCTAAAGTGAAGATTAGGCGAGAGAAACCCCATATGTTGCTTCTGTTCAGGCACTCTAAGTACTTGGAAAATCCTATTTATTTATTACCATCATGGTTAAGCGCTTTTGCTTAAAGTGTCATTTCATACCCATCAGACGAATATACGAGTCTTCAGTTGATCAACTGCGAAAGTCAATGGCTTTTCAGCATAGAAAGTCTCGAGTGAGACTTTTCTGGATGATTTTAACACCTCATTGCTTACGTTCCACAGTTCTTGTACATGTAATTATTCCATATCCATCAATTTATGAAAATTGTTGTGCAGTATTATGAACTTTCACGTACCTGTAGCCACTGATTAGCATTATTCTGACCGGCTGCCCAACAATGTTTCCCGCCACTTGGTGCTAAGTTTAGTCTGCCTCTATTTGGGAGGTAGCTACTGCTGGCTGAAGATGAGGCAGAAAACGCTTCATCAGGAATTCTACCGTCTTCCACTCCCACAGGCATCAAACAGTTCTTGACTGTAGAAAGCGAATAAAACTATAAGAAACAAGCATACTGAAACCATTTTGAAAAATTCACAAACATCTTAAGAAATGGTCATACGATAAACGGATTTGCCGCGGGAACGGAGCAAAGAAAGTCGCAGTAGATCGTAAGTTGGCTCAATCCGCTCAAGCCCTGATATGCGCACTTTGTGTGCGCATACAAAGTTTACCAAAACTAACCAAAGCTGACCAATAAATAGGCCCACAAAGTTGCAAATGAACACAACTGACACTTGGAATACAACGGATATGACTCGCTCTCGGAACAATGTGATCACTAAGCGATGACGTTTTGCATAAAGATGAAATCATAGTCGATCGCTAAGCCACAAAACAACAATCCTTTACATATCTAAAACTAAGTTATTGAGGGGCCCATACTGGACATTTTTCAGTCGTTGAAAAAGTAGGTGACACTCTAGACCAAGACGAGCCGAAGGGTAGGCGGAATATAACCAATTTAATCAAACTAAATTGAAATTGTAAATTGGCCACCGTAACGAGTAAAAAAGTTGACATTTCGAGCGTTAGCCCTTCGCTCTGACGAAGGGCTAACGCTCGAAACTTCAGTTTTTTACTCGTTACAGTGGCCAATTTACAATTTCAACTTGGTATATATAACCAAATTACCTTGTTACCCCCACCGACGCAGCACCACAGTTGTTTTAGAAACTTTCAGATTTTTATCAATTTAATCAAATATGCTTTTATTGCATATCTACTGAACTCACCTTTACGACATCCATACAACTCAACCCTGAAGCAAGGTCCATTGTGATTGTGTGTCCTTGGATGAAACCGGATGGAGCGAGCCTCGATGTGAGGCTTCAAGGGGTGTACGATGGCAGTATTTCTATCTGTATTCCCAGCAAACACCTGAGTTAACGAGAAAATTATATTGAACTCACCTGTGTTAAAACAATTATATCACACTTGAAGTACGTTGAATTTTGACGCCTTGACCATTTTCGGCTGCACTGAACACCTCATAATACTCTAATGTCGTTTTTCGGCTACAGTTGTCGATCAATCAATAATCAATCAATCAATACTTTATTTACCCACGTATCGTAGAGGAGCTCGTACAGCTCGTGCAAAATACATTCGTGCCTGTAAGATTAAGAATCTAAAAAACCTAATACATACAGTCAAGACCTAATAGATTAGAAATTGCAATAACTTAAAATTAACATTAAAATTTAAGTTTGTACATTTAAATTGGTCCATGAATTATTCCTCTTTCCTCATCAATGATTTAGTAATAAATACCTCGCGCTTCAAATAACAGAAATTATGATAATTATGACTGCCAAAGCTCTGGTATGTCATATAATAATAGGAACTAGCGTTCCATCTTTTACTAAGTCAGCCTAGCTTACTTTTTCCACAGCACGTTGTTTGTAACTAGTCCAATGTAGTCCGTCCACACTGTATGAAAGAGTGTATGTTGTAAGTCTGTCTTCACTACTATATCGGCCTTGAGTTGCTACTTTGGTTAATGCGGTGACTTCCCCCAGATCTATCTGAAGCCATTGGTTTTTACTCCCCTTTTTCGGGCACCAGGCCCCTATGTGCTTGCCATCCGACAAAAGGTTTAGTCTAGCAAGCGAGGGCCGGTGTCTATTGTCAACGCTGCTGGACGCAGTAAACGCACTGTCAGGAATTCGTTTATCTTCCACACCCAGTGGCACTGAGCAGCTGTGAACTAAGAAAATTGATTAATAAGGTGTTAGTTCCATGCCTGTGAACACCTAAACGTGATGAAAAGCCGAGTTAACAACAGCAATAAATATGCATTCCATTGCAGAGGGCCACTTGCTCTCCAGTTGAAATTCTACTATGTGTTGACCACATCAAATAGAGCTGTATCTTTCTTTTTTCTTTCTACGACTACTACTATTATTGTTATCATTATTATCAATATTATTACTATTTCAAATCCGTCACAGGTAAGTTTTGATTTCCTTCAAACTGAAAAACATATCTGCCCTTGTTTGTGCAGTTCTTAAAATCAGGGAAGACCACTAGAATAAGGACACTATTTACTTAAAGATAACATCAGTTATTAAAACATTGCAAATAAGAGATTGGAAGGGAATCATAAGAATTGTTGATGGTACATTACCCTCCTGTAAAACGATGCCGTAATAGTAAGTAGTGAGAAGGTTTTGTTAAATCAACTTAAAATTTCTGAAAAGAGAACCTACAGGCTTTGATTAGTTTTGGCACCCACCTTTCCTACAGCCATAAACCTCTGCCCGCATAGATGTATACCCATGGTAAGTCCTTGGGTGAAATCGAATGAGGCGAGCATTGAATGGTGACAGAAGAAGGTGCTCCACGACTGTGTTTCTATCCTTGTTACCTGGGAATACCTGAAAAGTCCAAAACAAAGTCAGTTCCTACATGATAACGGAATCCAACTCAAAACTAATGTCACAACGTTGGTAATTCACTTCAATATCCACGATCAATTATTTGAACCTTTTACTTTTTTTCGGAAACAAAACACTTAAGAACCTTCCAAATCGACGAAAATAATTTTTCAAAAAATTTCTCGCTTACCCATGTGACACTGTTTTCTTTGTACTCGGCCCAGTGCATCCCATCTACACTATAAGACAGAGTGTACTTCGTTACCCATTGATTAGAGTCTTGTCGCCCCTGTGATGCCACTTTTGTCACTCGTACCAGTTCCCCAAAGTCTATCTGAAGCCACTGTTTGCCATCATTAGCACCAGCCGACCAAGATCCGTATCCTTTGCTGTTTGACTGTATGTTCAATCTGGAACGTGCTGGACCACGTTTTTTGTGTGCGCTTGAAGAAGCAGAAAATGCAGCGTCTGGTACATGACCGTTTTCCAAGCCAAGAGGAAGAGAACAGCGGTAGACTAAAAAATATGTGAAACAGAGAAAGAAAGGTTATCAACACTTAGTGATAAAAACGAGTGATAAAAAATATGAATGACGTTTCGACCGCTCCACGGTTATTTTTAAGTTAGAGTTCATGAGTAAATTTCCGCATATATACAATTTCTGAAACAATGGAATGAGGGTAAAAGCTAAGTATTTACAAAATAATAAACGTGTGAAGGAGCATAAACGATCGGTAATCGGCAACCATGTAAGAGAACATAGAATCGAACCATGTGAAATCACAAAGAAGTTTAGGGTCCCGAGGAAATGCTCAAACAAGTTCGATTGTTTGATTTTCGAAATGTTTTTTTATTTGAGACCTTAAGCCAAAATTGAACAAACAGAGCCATTCTATTCGCGCGAAGCTGTTTGCTTAACACTTCATATTAATTAATTTTCATCCTTTTCATCGCTCATTTACACTTCACTTTTGCACTTTGTTATTAGTTATTAGCTTTATTGTTTTTATGTAAATACTTAGCTTTTACCCTCATACCATTGTTTCAGAAATTGTATATATGCGGAAACTTACTCATGGACTCTAACTTGAAAATGACCGTGGAGCAGTCGAAACGTCGTTCATATTTTTTATCGCTCGTTTTTATCACTAAATGTTTTAGTAAGAACTTATTACTTTGTATCAACACTTTGTTAAAAGATTCCTCTGCTTTAAAATTCATGGTGAGCAACACTGAGCATTTGTATAGTGTATGTCACAAATACTCGTGCATTAAAGAAGGTTTCTTGACACGAAAATACTTTGTGCTTTAAAGCTCTGACCCTTGAATAACAATGCATTTTAGGAAGATGTTTCACTCAGCTTAAGTTCCATTCAAGTGGAAGTGTAGGATTTCGAAGCCAATTATGAATTTATATATATTCCTTATATAATAGGCCACGAAACTAATCGGTAGATTCTAAAGGCACGATAGGGGTAAGGCTAGACAACTGATCAAAATAATTATGTTTCAAAACTTCAACATACGACCTAAACTCACTTACCCAACAAGGGGTTTATATAAACACTCCTTTTCCGGAGAGACAGTTTGCCTTCTTCGTGTTTTTCATTGGTGGAATGTATCTGAGAGGTGAAAGACATTAATTTTATAAATGAAAATAGTACAAGTTTGTGGGTTTCCATTGGCCAATTAATTAGCTGTAAAAAGTCAACAAACACGAAAAATTGTAGCCCTTTTTCTACAGTATCTTCAAGAATGCCTTTAGTTGCAGTAAGAATACAAAAAGTAGCACAAGTATAGCCAAAACCTATAGCAATACCTCTTCGTTATCGTTGCAGTAATATATTTGATAAAGCTAAACCTTCAAGACTGACTAAAACTTGGGTAGTATTTTTACATATCAAGGAAATGCATAGCACAAATAATAAACAGAATACTAGTATCTTTTGTATGTAGTAGTATGCATCCTTCCCACAAGCCACCTTTCGTTATTTCTTTTATATTGTATTACTTTCTCAATCCTTCCAACATGAAAGGCGTTTTGAAAAATTTCTCATTGTGTTATACTTGTATGCTATCCTTTCCTCGTATTTCTACCTTTTGGAAATGCTTGGAATTTTGTGGGATGAAATGCTCCACCCGTCACACTTTTGCCCATATAGACCTGATTTTCGAAGGCCCAACTCCTTCCAATCTCTACCCCCTGGAGTTAGTTTAGTGGAGGCCCACTCCCTCCAGTCAGAGAGGAGGCCAAACTCCCTCCTCTTTAACAAGGAATGTTCACGGTAGCCCCGATAGAAAGTTAACTCTCTTCTCTTCATCACTTGAGTACACCTCATCGAGTTGTAGTTTTTGTTTTCTTGGTACGCCAGGGGTCCATGGGGCAAAAATGTTAATCGAGCACTTTGTCACCCACTTCCCCATTTTCAGCCACACAAAGCTGTTGTTGTTTTATATTTTCAAAAAAAAAAAAAACATGGGGAAGTTGATTAAGCTAATTCTATGATATGTTTTGATGCTTAGTATAGGTATAATAAAACTGTAAAATTTCTTGCTCTTGGCTTTTTTAGCCGTGATACTTGATTCCGCCTAAGCCCTCATAAAGAGCGTGTCCACGAGAAAACCAGGCAGAACCGGGCAGGGGCGATAAAGCTCAAATTACCAATTTGGCTCAAACTTGGCACAAATGCTAAGTATCATGAATCAACAAATGCGTGAAAATGAAAGGTCAAAACATTTAATTCCCTGGGAGATATAGGATCCCCCTGGACAAGCCCCTATTTCCTGCAATTTTTGCATAATTAATTAGCTAACTTTGGATTGCTATTGTGACAAATTGAAAATCCATCTGCAAATTCGATCAATTGGGTTGTGTTCAATATCTATCAGACTTCAAGAACATTGAATTTTTTAAACCTTTTCATTTCATTTCTTCCCTTAGGTCTCCCTTAAGTAAAGAGGACTTTTTTTTGGTTTTACATAGTCCAAAAATGAGGGTGTTTTAGTTTAGTTTAGTTTATTAGCTTAGCCAACCGGCAGGGAAACCGCAACAGCTTGCGCCAATTACTGCGGGCCCAGTAAACCAACCCATCCCACCGCAGGGGAGGACATCCATTTCACAGTAATCTCGTGCGTGGGAAATTAACGTCTCCTACCCCCAACCCTGCAGGAGAAGGGACCTCCATTTATTTGTCCCTATCCGAGAAGACTAGAATATCTAACCATTTCTTGATGTTATAGAAAGGTAGCGATTTCTTCTCAATTATTTTAAGACCTTGAGTGTTGGTCCGGCCAGGGCTCGAACCCTCGACCTCCCGCACAACAGTCCAGCACACTATCCATTGGGCTAACTGGGCGGTGGTTGTTTTAAGTTCCAATATCTCCGATGACCAACCACTTCTGATTATCTTTTTACCCCCAACACATATCATGTAAGTCGATTAGTATCACGCCACAAAAAATCAGTCGTTTTGATCGATCTTTCCGAGAGCTCTCACCGCGTTTAATATTCAACAAGGCAACGAAGCAAATCGAATTTGGTACATTGCGAACAATGGCTACTCATCTAACGAATGCTATCAAGCCAAAAGTTGCAACTGATGCACCGCGGCGACATGTATGTACCATCAAGTTTCTTCCGAGATTTCTCACATCAGAAAGTTCGACTTCATGCGCCCTTGATGTTCATCATCAACTTATGTATTTCCTCAAGAATAATCCAAATATGGCTGCGAAAAAAGTTCTCAAAAAGGGCTCAACTTGCGCCATCCAAAGATTCCCTCCTCGTTCATGTTTAAACGATACTCTCTGGGAAATTTCCTGTAAATTTAAAGTTATTTTAAGTTAATAAAACAGAGGAGTGGTTTACGTCAGCACGGGTTATAAAATTGGTTGCCCCAAAATTTTATTACTGATTTTGAAATTCCAGTGAGGGCTTTCACTGCAAATGTAGGAATAATGATCAGAAAAAGTTAAAAAAACTCAATGTTCTTGAAATCTGATAGATGTAAAAACACAACCCAGTCGACTGAATTTGCAGATTGATTTTCCTTTTGTCACAGCAACAATACAAAGTTAGCTAATTAATTATACAAAAACTGCAGGAAATTTGGGTTTCCCCACAGGATCCTATATCTCCCAGGGATTTAAATATTTTAACCTATTATTTTCACATATTTATTAACTCATGATACTTAGCATTTGCGCCAAGTTTGAGCCAAATCAGTGGTTTGAGATTTATCACCCCCTGCCCAGTTTTCTCATGGACACGCTCTTAATTATCAAACCTGACTAAGCTATTGTTACTTACGACTGAAGCAGTTTTTTCAATTTCGAAATTTTATTGAAAAGTATTGCTGTACACCTTGCATGAACCGCGATGAAAAAAAATCACTTTAACATAATTATAAACAGTTATTTACATTTATACAATTCTCAAATTCTAAGTGGAGCGGTGGAAGATTGGGTGGTGGTTGGTGACTGGGAAGCCATTTTTGTAATTTTGAGTTTAATCATGATTTTGTGGCTATCAGTTGTCGAAGCTATCGATATTTTTAACTTTTTCCACGATTTCCTAGTTAGAGAAAACAATCTATGGACGTTGAAACAACCTTTCGCCATATATTCCCTTCCAACAATTTGCAATATTCCCTCCATGGCGATTCAAGAAATCTTTGCACACTTAGTTGAATCAAAACCTTACTGCCTTTGAATTCCGGAACGTGCAGTACTTTTTTCCAGTGACTTTTCAAATACCCAGACAATCTGCCTGTCACTCCATTTTAACACGGCAAGTGCCTCATTCAAAAATTTACCACAGAACATGAATGTAATTCAACGTTAAAATCTTAAACAGCAAAGACTAAATGTCATTCAAATTTTGTAAAGAGCGCTTTCATGTTAAAATTCTTTATTAAAATGTGAGCTTTTGACGGCCGAAATACAAAAGGTATTGAGCAGAAAAATACATGCATGCAAGCAAATATAATATTTTCGCCATTATTTTTTGGAGTATTGTTTTATGTTTTCATTTTCAACTTTCTCAAGTCCGTTTTTATCTCTTGATGGTCAATAAATAATCAATTTCATGATTGGCTTGTTATCTTTGAATTTAAATATTTGACTTTTACTGTTTTCAAATGTAATGATATTCCTCTTTTTAACCGTCACATCTACTACCAAAGTAAATGAATTCGTTGTTTTCAAATAAAATTTCAAATAATTTTTGTTTCCTCGAGAGTCTCTTTTGTCATACTTTACTTAGTTCTAGCCTAAGTTGTTTTCTGACACAACATTTATTTATTGATTCATCTTCAATTTCCCAGCAATTTTTGGAAAGGGCTTTATATAACCGTTTTTATTCATTCTATTTACGTCAAATCAAAATCGATCTACCCCCGAGATTACCATGAACTGTCATCCCAAATGGAAAGGAAAATGAGTTTCTGAATTCATATCCAGAAAAAATATGAATTGAATAACATTTTTCATTTGTTACAAAAAATTGAATTGCGTGACTAGTGTAGTGTATTGATTATACATGTACCTATGTTAATTATTGACAACGAGCTTAGTATGTCTTCTAAGGTGAGCACTTTGTACTTAAACTCAGTAAATGTACTACTCGCAGTAATCCTACTATACTGAAAACTGACTTGCATGCTGTAAAATTACTATAAGTCAGTTAACTCTTTTACTTCTACATGTGTAACGAGTTTGTTGATAAAGTTCAGTTATCCCTTAGCAATGAACGAGAAAGAGTCTCTTTGTGTCTGAATGACGACACTACAACCAGCATGGCCTTCTACAAGCTTCACGAAAGTTCATAGTTCGTTTATTTTAGTATCTTGCGTAAGCGTTCCTTAAGCAGTATATTTTGTAATCTTTCTATAATTAGACTATTAAGAAAGTTCTAGAATTTTATTGGGTAGGTATATAGGTAGGCGAGTCCAAGCGAAGTTTTTAACCAGTTTTCACAACGAAGAGAGTTTGACGTTAGTCGTGCTTAGTCAAGTGTGACGGAAGCGGTGTTTATTGAAGTTGGCAGAGGCCGTGTGAATTTATCAAGTTAAGTTCAATTGACGGAGGCCGAGTAAGTTTATCAAATTACGTGCTGTTGTAGAGGTTTACTTCGTGGACACCACATTTATTTATGGAAAAAATCTTCTTGTTGCAGTTCCGACAACCCTGAGTTCAGCCTAGTCTGCAAGCTACCCATCCTCTATAAGATCACCCGCATAACACCATTAATCTCTGTTATTTCTGCTAATCTGATTTTGTCATTATGTTAAATACATTTTTTGATTTAATATTAGTTGAAGCAGTAAAAGACAGATATTTGTAGAGATTTTAAAAGTTTCGCTTTTATCCATATGAGCAAATTCTACTTCAGATCTTTAACAAGTTATGGTACCATTTTTATAACTGATCATATTTCGTCCCCGAATGACTTACTACACAATTTGCGAGTACCTTTCCTTCTTTTTCTTCAAAATTATCGAACATGTATTTGAGGTAATCCTGAAATGTATTTAGTTTAAATGCCCTTTTGTTAATATTCTGTATTTAATACTTGATAATGGCATATTCATGACTCAAACAATTGAGATAATTTATAACCCTTTTTCTTAATTAAAACAGCCTCCAATTATCAAATTACCTTTATATTCATAAAGAATATACTCGTCCATATAACATTCATTGAAGGATACATGAAGGATATCATGTTAGATAACTCCTTGGGTTAATGAGCGTCCCTCCTTGAATAAAGTTTCTTGATTGATTGATTGATTGATTGATTGATTGATTGATTGATTGATTGATACGAATGTTCACCTTGTGATTAAAATTTTTATGAAAGAACTCTTCTCCTGTTTTGTGCATTTTGATCTCCAAGACTAAATTTGGTTTTTAATCCATTAATAATCTAATTTTTAAAATTTTTAACAGAAAATGACACACTAGACATATTTCTATCATCTACCAGGTTTCTATGAAGAATAAAGAAAGTTCTGCGCTACCGTTTTGGATTCAAGACGAGAAATTAGAGGATGTGATAACACTAACTTTGAAAATTCTTTCACAGATTACTGTAAGTCCTCTGTCACGTAACGTTTAGCTACATCTCGTTAAGTCACGTTACAAGCGTAGCGTCAAGTCAAGTAATCTTTTGCCACGTTACTTCTCTACATCCTTCCATCCCAACAACCCTATGGGTGCATCCTAATATCCAATTTTCTCGTTGTTGTCCCCCCTCCCCCTCCACGCCTCCCGTTGTTCTCATGTCCACATGTAAACTCTACCATATGTTACTTGTAAGCCAAAATTTAAGGGCCATTCACGGAATAAAAAACATGTAAGTAAGTAAGTAAGTAAGTAAGAAAGTAAGCCACGAACCGAAACAAAAAACATGGCTTGCTCAAATGCTGAACTTTTAACCTGTACGAATTTTTAGAAGGCACAATTTATTCCCCTCTGGCTACTTTTGGAAAAAAAATACCTTGAAGACATCGGATAAATTGTTGAAATTTTCTGCCTACATTTACAGAAATGTCTCTACTACATCTCGCGAAAATCAACTTTCCGAAAAGTTAAAAAAATTTAGCCAAATACAAACTTTACATAACGATTTTCCCAAAGTAAAAGATGTGCTAGATAGGTCTGAAGTGACTAAACGCGTGCTCGTTGTTTTTCCACTGTTTCCTTACGAAAGTTTCCAGTTCGTAATACACAACGGGAAAATTATCCAGAGTAGTTGCCGAGGTTGTTCTGAGTGATTCTACATGCTGAAATATTTCATACCTTTAGAGAGGATTTGTCCGCATATGAGAAAGAAATCGCCAAAGCAAACACAAAAATCCTTGCGAAGAGAAGAACCATTCTGATCTGTTTGAAGTCCACTCACACACAGAAACTCAGAAGAATGACAAAGGTCTTGGCTGACAATATCATTTTTGAATGAATCAATTCTTTTCTTTTAGAAAACGCGAATAATCTCGCACAGGATGTTTGCGTTCTTATTGTTTGAAACATAAAAAAGTTTTCTTTGAGGGGGGGGGGGGGGAACAAAGAAAGAAATTCAAATCTCATGTAAACCAGACACTGCTTAGGGAAAAAAGCGTTATGTTGCTGAGTAATCGCCAAGGATTTAGCGAAAGTTAGGAATTAATCTAATTCTGGAATACATGCAAAATTTTTAAATGGTCTCAACTCTACAAGACGTACGCAAAAATCAGAACAACAATTATTCCTCCCCCTCCCCTCGCAGTTACTACTTCCTGTCCCAAGAGTGATTATTTGGTAAGTTTGATACCTTCTCTTTACCGAGTTCCTCTGCAGTGGATCGAATAAAAATTTAAAAAAAAATCATTATCCGATCTATAATACCTTGATCTTAATATTTTTTATCACTTAAGCAAATTTACCTTTAGATCAGTGAGAGAAATAAGGGTCTTATTTCATATGGAAATTCTTTTTAGGAGCCCATGTGAAGAAAAACATCGCGATAGTAAGTGATCAAGGTGATGTGACGGTTGAAACCGAGAAATCTATTTGCCAAGAAAAAAAAGAATTATACTTCTTCAAGCTACGCTTGTGCATTTACAAAGAAACATTTCTTCAAATAGGAAACCTTGAAGAATTTTCAAAAGAAAACTTAATTTCGACGTCCCATTGTTTTGAAATCACGAAAAATCTCGTGAGGTTGTTTACCTTTCCATTATCGGTAAAAGTGAACTCACTAAATTATGCATAGTTCGAGGAAGATTACCCCACAAAACAAAAACTCGGCTCCCCATAAAGAGAGCTCTTTCCAGAACCCCTAAGTCCTTCTTTACACTTTATATATTAGATACAATGAAATATATGAAGTTCATATATTTTGAACTGCGGTATTAGATACGTATGATGCACGATCCTCGCAGTAGATAGCGCTATTTAAGCAATAGCGAAAATCAGACCTGAAAAAAAATCAGGCCTGTACGGGATTCGAACCACTGACCTCTGCGATACTAGTGCAGCGCTCTACCAATTGAGCTAACAAGCCTACTGGGAGCAGGCCGTTAAGTTGATTCGTAATAAACCCGTGAAAGGGATAGATCAGATACAATGAAATATATGAAGTTCATGTATTTTGAACTGCGGTATTAGATACGTATGATGCACGATCCTCGCAGTAGATAGCGCTATTTAAGCAATAGCGAAAATCAGACCTGAAAAAAATCAGGCCTGTACGGGATTCAAACCACTGACCTCTGCGATACTAGTGCAGCGCTCTACCAATTGAGCTAACAAGCCAACTGGGAGCAGGCCGGTTGATTCGTAATAAACCCGTGAAAGTGATAGATCAGATACAATGAAATATATGAAGTTCATATATTTTGAACTGCGGTATTAGATACGTATGATGCACTTATCGCACTATAGCGCTGCACTAGTATCGCAGAGGTCAGTGGTTCGAATCCCGTACAGGCCTGATTTTTTTCAGGTCTGATTTTCGCTATCGCTTAAATAGCGCTATCTACTGCGAGGATCGTGCATCATACGTACTTTATATATATATTTTCAATATCATCGAGTTACAGCTTGATTGTAAAAGACAAAGAAATAAAAAGCACTTATCAAACATGAATTAAAAGCCTGATCGGGGAAGAAACGACCGCACTTCCCCTTCCCCCTGAAAGTCAACCTTTTCGTGTAGCAAATTATATTTCTATTCCTTAATCTATTTCATTTACGCGTATGACTTCTAACCCCTATCGGCATATAAAGTGAATTTACGATGAATTGGTATCATTTTTGAAGACTTTTTACCCAGTGGAGAGAGCAAATCTATGATTTTTTATGAACCAAAATTTGCTGGCTATTGGTAACAAGTTCAGCCTTGACAGCTCCCCCGTAATTTGAGTTTTACGGTTTTGGAGACTTACTCATAAACGTGACGTTTGAGTTTCCCAAATGAGCAATTTTACAATGAACCGAATCCAGAATGAAAAACAATTTTTGCCTTGAGTTTTGTAATAGAGTATTGCGGTAGTTTGTTTCACCAACGTTCTTTTCTTTTTTCTTTTTTTCTTTTATTTTACGAACAGCTTTTCTGTTCTATATTTCCGAAATAATTTGATTTTCAAAGGTGAGATTTTTATTTAGAAGACCAAGAAAAACTCGTGTGACCCATTCCGCGAAATATTATGGTAACAATATAAAGTGACATTTTAATTCAACGAAATTCGACATTTTCTACATCATTATTGCATACTAAATCCTTTGTGCTGTAATTGTGAAACCTAATAATATCGAATGCGCAACGCCTTTCGGTAACAGTTTGGCTTATTTATTTTGTGCGCAATGAAATGAAAATTTCTCACTTCTTCGCTCCGACACCACCTAATCAACGATGAAACTTTTCATCGTAGGTTACATTCACCCCAACAGTTATTTCTTTGGTCAGTCCGAAACTAAAGTTAACCTGCTAAGCGAGGCTTAAAGTTGCGACTCTTGTTACACAGAACTGCTTACTTAAGATCAATAATGAATTAATCAGGAACTAGCTCATACCTTCGTAAAAGTGCCCGTTGGATAAGAAAACGACAGAATCAAGGCAAGACAAATCTTCTACCAAAATTGAGCAATTCTAACTTCTTTCTACAGAACTTGATGGAATGAATAGTGCTCCCTCCAGAAACACATGTCTTTGCATAATTAAAGAAAACGAGAAAAATCTCGAAGTCTCATTTGTAGTGTCATTGTTAGTCCACACGGATATATTTACCCCGAGCCGGAAAGAAGTGATTTTGGTAGAAGGAAAGCAAACCACGAGAAAAGCCCCTGTGTGGAGGGCCGATACCTTACTCCATTTCCGGTCTAAATTCGCTCACTAAGTGTGCCCGTTTGAGTAAGCTTTATAGAAAAAATAAATTGCAAAAATGAGTACAAAAGTTTACTCATTGACAAATTACTGTCACCCTAAGAATTTTAAGCAAGGAATTAACTAAACAAACCAAAAGCGGGAGCATTTTGCTCTTAAAAGATGATTCCAGGTGTATGGCCTCTTTAATACTCAAACTTTCTCAAAGATAGATAAATAAAGGCTAAAAGTTCCTAAAGAAAATGTGGTGCTGCGTCGGTGGGGGATAACAAGGTAATTTGGTTGAAATTGTAAATTGGTCACCGTAAGGAATAAAAAACCTGACGTTTCGTGCGTTAGCCCTTCGCTCTGACGAAGGGCTACCGCCCGAAACGTCAGCTTTTTTATTCCTTACGGTGGCCAAATTATAATTTCAGCTTAGTGGATCATAACCAAATTTCTCAAAGATTAATCTTTTCACCTGATTAATTTCCTTAATCAGGTGAAAATTATTTCATTTGTGAAGTTTTGATTGGCGACAAAAACAGTCAAACACTTTCACACTGTTTTTAGCCTACAGCATTTCGACACAAAAATTCTTTAAAAAAATTAATGAAAATTGATAAACGATTAGGAAGAGGGTAAAAGAACATTGTTCAAATGAAGATAAAGGAGAGGGGGAGAGAAAAAAATCTGCGAGTTGCGTGGAAAATTATTTCAACCTAAAAGACAATATGTAAACATTCAGGATGACATTACGTGACCCTTTTTTTGGTATATTTATCCCAGCGTTTACTTTACCTGTGAGCGTTGAATAAATATCAGCTGATCACAAATGCATGATGAATGAGACAGCGTCTAAAGGCTGGTTTTCATTAGCGACGGAGTCGGAGTCGTAGTCGGAGTCGTAAGAGCGCATATGACCTAGTGAATATCGAAAAACGGAGTCGTAAGTGGAGTCATAAGCTCGACTGAATCGGAGTCGGAAGAATCAGAACGTTTCCATTTTCTTCAGATTCCGCTTATGACTCCGTCGCTTACGATCTAGTGAAAACCGCATTGTTGGAGTCGGAAGCGGAAGCGGAAGAATGAACCAATCACAATACTCAATTCCAGGCCCGCGAAAGTACAAATTTTGGCACCAAAGACAACATGGCGGACGAAGAGCAACTTTGGCTCTTATTAATCATTATTTTGCGCTGGCACAGACAATACAGGAATTATATCGTTCGAAAAAGAAAGAAATGTTGGGTTCGTGATATCTATCGATGTCGAGCAGCTTAAGAAGAGTATGCTAACCTCGTCAGCGAACTACGACTTGGTGATCGTGAGTTGTACTTTCGGTAGGTTTCGAGTATTTTAACTTTTAATTTCGAAATTTTACAGTCAAACTCACACGTTTAAATTTGTTACCGCTATTAGTGCATTTTGGAAAGATGGAATCGAGCATTGTTATTGGTTTATTCTTTCGCTTCCGCTTCCGACTCCGACAATGCAGTTTTCACTAGATCGTAAGCGACGGAGTCATAGGCAGAATCGGTGTTCTGCTTCCGACTCCGTCGGTTTGATTTTCACTAGATCGTATCCTTCCACGCTTCTGATTACGACTCCGACTACGACTCCATCGCAAGTGAAAACCAGCCTTCATGGTTTTCACCTGACGTTATCAAAATTTGAGAATTTAGTTTCGTTAGTTATTAGAACAACTGAATACATATCTTTGAAAAAATTTCCGGTTCGATAGGGTTTTCTTTCTTTTGATAAAGCAAGGTTGAATTTCTAAGCTTCTGCGTGACACGATATCAAAATGGCGGCCGAGAGTGCTGTCACGTAAGTTAAAGAACTGACGTATCCGCTGAGATTTCGCAATCTGAACAGTCCGTGTAAGAGAAGAAATACTAATATAAATTTTTGTAAGCCCTAAAGAGGCGACTACGGGCATTTTGTAGCAAAATTCGAACACAGGTACAATAAATCGATTTTACAATTAGTGTGACGGCAGCCCTGTAGAGTCAGCAGTTCATTCATCTTGAACGTAGTTGCAACGCCTGATTTGTATGCTCGCCGATTTTTTTTTCCTTTCGTTTGTTCCAATTTAAAGTAGACCAGGTTTGTGAACATACCACTGGATCATTGCTGTCTAATTATACGCCTAAACGGTAAGAATTGTCCTAAGAACATTTTGCGCAACAATTTAAAGATTTTTTCTATCTATAGTTTGAGTTCTGAGTGTTTATTAATAGACGCAAGCTTGTGTGTTTTCCTAAAACTAGATTGTTATCTCAGGAGTTAAAAGATATTGGTGTCTTGACAAGTGTCTTCGTCTTTCTGCCTGTGAACTGAATAAACATCGTTTCTGAGGTGAGTAACTCCTCGGCTAGAGGTCACTCACAACTAGATAGCTTATCTACCGCCAAGTTAAAGCATGAATAGCTTCCTCTTTCAGGACAGAAATCCAATTTTTCGTCTAAAGATGTTTCGTATTTATTTACAAGTGAACAAAATACCCAAAGGAAGTATAGTTGAAAGGGATGCTGGCGCTATAGTTCTTCTCTCTTCTTTTTGAGCTCGATTCAAATGATTTGATTTTCTAGTCTTGCGTTGCGAAGTGAAAGGATGCTAATCATGCACCGCTTTACTGATCTTTTCCGCCCTTCTTCAAAATTCCTCCGGTGAATGGAAAACGAACTGGTCAAAGAAACAGATGAATGAACGATGAATAAACGTCTGAATGAATCTGATGAAATATACAATACAAATTTGTCTGTAGAAATTTGAACAACTTTTGAATCCTCACCTTTACGCCAAAGGCACCCAAATGACCATTCCGGGTTGTAACGTTTGGGAATAGTGGCGTGACGAGGAGCAGAAGGAGAACTGAGTTTTACGCTCAACATTAAAGGGATTTCTGGCGGGGAATTGACCTCATCGAATTATTTCCTCCTCCTAATTCTAACTTTCTACAGTCGATCTACATAGATACACACATAGTGCTTAGGTAGGGCAGTTCTCGAGAATTGCAAATCTGCTGCGATCGCAAGGCCTGTGAAACTGGAAAAGGTTCCAAACCTTATAAGTTGTTTCAACTTGGAAGTAGCTGATGTCAACTCAACCTTCTCCAGTGTAATTGTGCTGTTGTTCACTGTCTGTTGTTCCCTCGTCTAGTTTATTTTTTCTTCTTCTTCTTCCTTTGGGAAGGGGAGGGGGGGGGAAGGGTTGACTGTTCACTCTCATAGTCGACCAAACCGTAACAGTGAAAAGGTAATTTGGTTTTATTAACTTAGTTGATAAAACCATATTAACTTGTTACCGCCACCGACACGGCACCAGACTTTCTTTAGAAACGTACTCCCTTTATTCATTCGTAACCGCAGTGATGAGCCGACCCCAAACGAATATTTTGAGCGTCATCAAAACATGAATTTCCTTCCACTAACTTTTCGCTCTCACGAGAAGACCTTAGTTATTACAGACGTTATCGTTCCCTTTTGAGTTTCATGAATGAAACTTTGAGCGATAACTTTTCCATTAAGTGAAACATATCTTTTCTTAGAGAGCGGCGTTATTTCTGTTTGTTCCAGTGGGCTCAAGTGACAGCTCGGAGTATTTGTGAGGCGGCAAGAAACTTGAACTGCGACATAAACCTAACTCAGCAACAGAGCATGTATGATAGAAAGGAAAGTAAATTCAAGGAATAGATAATAAATAAAAAAAACATATTATTCAAAGATTTGTGTTTGGTTCATACTCTTAGCTTGACACTCACGTGATTAATGCTCGATAAGGATAAGGAGGATCCACCTGAATTTATCTTTCAACTAAAGCCGCTTCACGATGTAAAAAGTTCTAATGATGAAATGAATTAAGAACCTTAAACAAAAGCACTATAATTCAATGAAGTCAGACACTTGCTATTCGTGAGACTAAAACCAATTTTTTAAAAAGATCACGGGGCAAAAAAATTGTGAAAAATTGGATGGCACAAATTGAGATTTCGAGACAACATTCTCTGGCATCAAAAGTGAGATGATGCCTGCTACTGCGATTCACTTTTCTAAAGTTGAAAGGTGGATGTAAACAGAAGAATACATTCAACTATTTATCAGGGAAACTCAGCACAGTGATCACCTTCCTCAATCATTCAAATAGGTTTTCACTCCCCTTTTCAGCGTTGGAAATGGGTAAACTGCGAATTCCTGTCACTTAAAAACAGTCGGTCAACATTGCCAGAGATGGCAGAATTCATGAAACATCATCAATCAAGATACGTCGGTAGTATGGTATAAAACAATAAGTCGTTTTCATAAGAGATATTTTTAAGATAGGATTAGTGAAAGTAGCGAACGCGACCCTTAAACAGAAGGGACAGAAAAGGATAGAGTAATTCCACACCTCATAAGTGTTAATCAAGAATTATGATATGTCAGCCCTCTATCAACTGAGCTATTCAGAGTTTTTCATGTTTCTAGTTTACAAATAACACGTTTCAAATAAGCACATATTTCACATCTTCAGGGCTGTGCTGCCTCCCATGCCCTTCCACTTAAATTTTTTACTTATAGAGTTTCTGATAAAAAGAAATTTATCAGAATAGTAACGCTCGTACTAAATTGCTGGTGATAGTAGCGCCGTTGCTGTCAACTTGCAAGCACGACCCACAGGAATCAGTTATTCTAAAATTTAGGTGTTTAAGGGTAAATTTGACAAAAGTTCCAAATTGTTCACCAAGGAGAGTCAGGTTTCATTTGCTTGTTAGGGGCCACGCCATAAAGCATAAAGAAGAGTATAGATAACGGCTTGCGGGACACAGAAATCATGTACACATGCCCATAGGCTGGATCGTGATTTTGAAAAGAGCTTTATTCTCTCACAAAGCAACATTCTACATCTACATGCACTTCAAGAGCTTTGCAATGTTGAGCCGATTCTCATTCGGACATGTTTGACACTGAATCTTTTCTTCTTCTCAGATGCCCTAAGAAGAGAAAGTTTTATTATAAAATCTGAGAACTTAAGTCTTCTGAAATCGTCTTAGAAGCGATTATTATTAACCTTTGAATTTTGATGCTGGGTCGGTTTGGAGTATTAAGGTGGCTCGTACCGGTTTTCGTCTTTTTGATGGTTTGTAACTTTCAAAGAATACAACAGAAAGACTGACCAAGGCCAGTTGAACACTTTTACGGGGTTGAATTACATAATCATTGGTTATCCAAAAATAAGTGTCATTTCGTCACTAGCAGTTTTCATGGCAACGCTTTCATAGGCTTAATCAGACGCATTTTTTAGCTTATGGCTTAAATAATTCGAAAACTAACTCGGTGACCCCCTGATTTTTTTCAGTGATTGCTTTTGGCACTTGAAAAGGAAAATGCACAAAGATTTTTGAAAAATTCTACGGAGCGGAATTTCAGAAAATCTACAAAAAAGGCAATTTTCACACATCACAAATTTCCTTCCGTAGAATTTACTAGTTTTTTTTCTGATGATTCCTTTCGACGTTATTATCATATTGGAACAATAAAAAGAAGGGGTCACCGGACTTGTTTTCATGCAATAGCTTTCGTGAGTTTAGCAATTTCCACGCACGTTCTCGCGCATTTAAAAATCTGGATTCTATAAGATCGACATTTGCTCATGATCTGTTTTAGCTACCGCTGACAATTGCGTGTGCTCGCGCGAGCACTTACCATCTGATGTTTACAGATGTCTACTGCTAAGAAAATCATTAAACAGCCGTCAAAGACAGCCTCCCGAGCTCATCTTATAAATCCTACACATGACTTCTGGCTATATCATATTATTTTCCTTGAAGTTTCAAAGTCTTCTTCCCCTTCAGGTAGATTATCCTTCACTTGAGTTCTTCTTTATTCGCCGTCGCAAGATTTCATATCGGTTGAATATTTCTTTTAAATGTGAAGAGAAGCAACCTTTACTTCTCCGAAAATCGTCTTCGTTTTCTTAGTTTCTATCTCCTGCATTCAACACATCAAATACAAGCTCTTAGGTAAACTTCTCACAAAAGTAGAAAAAATCCACGCGCCGCCATCTTTGTTTTGAATTTTCATCTTCTGATCTCGCGCTTCTTTCGCACGTTTCTCTCGCGCGCGTCACACAAGAGTGACCTGTTCCCCGCGCGAGGAAACTGGTACGAGCCACCTTAAATGATAATTCGATTTTGTAAATTGAGTTGATGATGATAATTGGCCCGATTTATTCAGACAAAAAGCTAACGCTCGAAACGACAGCTTCAGAAACTCATATTATCAACTCAGTTGAAAACAAAATCATCACAAATAACCTAGATAAGGTTAATTATTTTGTAAATATGCTACAAAGCTTAGCAAAAGAAATGAAAATAAATCGGACTGTTGATCGCGAGTTATCGACGATATTTGACCGACGTTTTAATTGGAATGACATGTATCGTTATATCTTGCGAGTCTGATGTTATAGAAATCTTAGTTTTGTGTCGCTTTTTAATATAATATAATAATAATAGTTTAATATTTGTAGTGCGCAAATCCCATTTACATATGATCAAATGCGCAACAGAGATTTCAAGAAAAGTCAGGGATGCGTAGTCACGATGCCCTTTGAATGACGATGTTTTCCTCAATTCAAGAACAGAATCCTTTTTCTGTTTGTAATTCTAAATACTCATATTTGTATAGTATAAGCATGTTCCCTCTTACCATGATAGGACAGCCGTACAACTCAGCACGCATGCAGATGTAGTGATGCCAAGTTAAAGGCTGTATTCGGACAAAGCGAGCCTGGAATGATGGGAGGATCTGATGGACTATAATGGTATCCCGATCAAAATTTCCGCGAAACACCTGCAAAAAAAATTAAGCCAAAAGTACATTGCCGTGCATTGAAACGCTGAAAGCTGACTATCGAAGATTTGACGTCACATTTTTTTAGTATAAATACCACGTTTATCAAGGAGAGCATTGGAGAGCATTTATCATCTTGGAAGTGAAAAAAATACAGATATGGCTTTTATTCTGATCGCAATTACAGCTTCCATCTGGAGGAGAGCTATATCGCTTCTCGGAATTTTTATCATTTTTCATTACTTGTATCTTATTTGGAATCAAAAAGTATTTTTTCTACCTTCTTTTTACCACTTTCATTGTACTGGACCCAGTAGGAGCCTGCCAAGTTGTAAGATAATGAGTAGCTTGTTACCCATTCAGAGTTGTCCTGCCTTCCTTGGGTGGCAACTTTAGTAATGGTTGTGGGAGAGCCAAGATCAATCTGCAGCCATTGATTGACGTCTTTCGTCTTGGAACACCAGCCCGCCGCGTTCCCAGAAGCAGGTGCACGGTTTAAGCGGCCGAGTTTTGCAGCATGCTTATCACTAAAGATAGTTGAGGCAGACAGTGCGCGGTCTGAAATTCGACAATCTTCGATTCCAAGTGACATGAAACAACGAAATCCTGTAAAAGTCCCATGAAGAGGTAACTCTGATTATGTTCATCTTAAAAGTTCTTGAAATAAATTCTGCTCTGTTTATTCCCATTATAATCAAGAAAAAGATAGCAAATTGGGGAATCACTAGTCAGTCGTTATGAGCACTACGTTCATAAACCGGGATTGAGGACCTACGCTGTAGAAAACAGATACAGAATCAACCAAAATGCTTTGGATATGTTTATGGAAATAAGTGCACATTTTCGAATATATCATATCTGTTTGACGTCAAAGATCAAGCTTTTTTCAAAAGTTGACTTGTTCTGTCAATGTCTGTCCCCAGTCTCCGATTTTCACTTTTTCGTGAAATCATCGCGAATTTGTGACCTGTTTTGCACACTACTGGTCAGGAGTAATTTTAAGAAGAGCCTACGAAGCTGCATACATCACCAGAACATGTCTCGTTAAGTTACCATGTCACCAATTTAGACTACTCCACTTGTGTAGTGATATATTAGTCGTATTTTTGAGGATTATCTATGATTCTCTTACGTGCACGAATGACCAAGAAATGTCCGCTAACAAAGCATATATGAAAATAAACTCCCGAGTACGATATATGGCACGCAACAAAAATGTAACAACAAGCAGTTACCCATTTTAACTATTATTTCATTAGTTTTACATTGTCTAATTTACTTAGGTTAGAGATTAAGTTAAGCAGTTCATAAAGCAGGCTTACAATCCTTCATGCCGTGTAAGTGTTCGTCGTCTTGATCAACTTCCAATTCCAACATCCGCCGACTGAAGACCACAGCGCTTGGCTTTCTTGATTTATCGCATTCTTTCCTTGTTCACAAACTCTTCCGGAGGACTCCATAGTAAACTCTGTATTCTCTATCTTCTTCCTCTCTCGACTATCGTCTTTTTCATCTCTTTCTTCTCTCCGGATATCGCAAGGTCAAAAGGTCATAGCCTCGTCACATCATAGCTTCCAAAAGTTCAGTCAGCAAGCCACGAGGGTAAGCCCTCGGGCAAATCTCTTTTGTACTTCTCACAAGCCAACTTTTATACATTTACCTTAGTTATCTAGAATGTTCTACTACTATTTATAGCGTATTACAAGTTGTACTATTTTTGGAAACTGCTGAGTCACATGAAAGAAGTTTCTGGAATATTACAGATTATAGATAATTCTATAAAAGTCTGGGATTGCGTGACAGATTCAATAAAAATAATTCGATCCTCGTAACAATTCGTAGACGTTGAATGTATTCGTACAACTTACTTTCCTTGCACCCATAAACTTCTGCTCTAGTGCAGATGTGACCATGCCAAGTCCTGGGTCGAAATCGGAGATATTTGGCTTGGATCGGCAAATGAAGAGAATGATAAACTATAGTGTTCCTGTCGATGTTACCTCCAAAAACCTTCAGGATAAATATAAAATAATCAAACTGATTCCAATTACACTTTTCTACTGAAAATAAAAGCCTTTGGCATTAAGATCGACGAGAACTAGGATTCATAAATGTAGCTGCACTCGACAGTTATTTTGAGAGATGAGTTCCTTGCAATGAAGTCACAATTTAGTGCTCTTTTCAGATCAGCATGGAAAAAGGCCGCAAAAATTATATCATCAGTTTACATTGATTTATGTTTCATTTAAAGCGACATGCCTGTAAGTAATGGAGTGGCTGAAACACTAAGATGTAACCTTCAGTCAAGTAACTCGACTATGCATCTGTTTACAACTTGAAATTTGCCATCATCCAATTCTCACAAATACACTGGATAAAGTAAAGTATAGCTGGAAGAAGTGTTAGTAATTAGGCTAGAATTATATGATAGGTAAAGGAAAGTTCTACTTCTTCTGACTAAAATTTCACCTCTCATAGTTTAATATAATGGTTTATGTTTGAACTGATACAAACGATAAATAGCTGTAGGAGAGATTTCTTTCCGCAGCTTGTAGGAGCGGAAAGAGGTCCTTCCTTTTAATGCAAAATTCTAATTTGAATCACGGGAAAGTAACACAATATGCCCTCTGTACATTCATTATATATAAATCTTGCTTCTACCTTAATACGTCCATCTGAAAGTCTGTACCAAGCCCAGTGGAAGCCATCCACACTGTACGACAAACTGTAGCTCGTTAACCATTTATTGGCGTCATACCTCCCCTGAGTGGCCACTTTTGTCACAGTTGTTTCTCGCCCGAAGCTGACCTGCAGCCATTCATTGCCATTGTTTGTACGTGAACACCAGGCCCCTGCCTTCCCTGAACTGGGGATTTTGTTAAGTCTGGAGAACTGAGGAATGTGCTTAGCATTGTAAGACGTAGATGCTGATAAAGCATTGTCGGAAAGATGGCCACTCTCCATACCAAGAGGAAGAAAACAACTGCGATCTGTTTAATGAAATAAATCACTAATTTGAAAGTAATCCAACACATCAAATGCAGATTTTTATGATTTTATGAAATCCTCGAGCTAATTCACTCGGCGAAATCTAAAACAGACACATGCATCTTTTTACTCAAAAGACTTACCTTGAAGGGACAATTCTCTCAGCGACATAAGGAAGAATTTGAGACACTGTTCTTGATCTCTAACTCCAACTAATCAAAGCTATCGTTTGCATTGCAAGAGTTTCTTAATTCCTCTAATTTCTTTAATTTCAATCTGGGCTAAAAACCTTGCAGGAGTTGCTTCGCACATTCAAAAATGTTGACCTTATGTCATCCACATCAAATTTCCACAGCGATGCAAAAATTTGATGAAATTCTGCGCCATGCAGTAAGACCTGTTTCCGATTTCCTTTAGAGGCTTTTAAAGAACAAAATAGGAATATTCAAATTACAAACGATTCATAGAATGATGATCAAAACATAATGCTCTGAAATTCCAGGCTGTTGTGAAGCCCAATTGATCACTCTTTTAACCCATCAAAGTCACAAAAAGAACAAGGGAAGAAGTGATCTTCACATGCAGGTGAGCTGGGAGGTCATTGCTTTCAATTGAATTTCATTCCTAGGTCTATTCCATATCTAGTTTATTTCTATAAAAATCATAAAAGTCGCAAAATAGCTGGAAGGAGATAAACGTGGGCTTCTCCATCCCAATATCTATTACTTCGGATCTCAGTCTTGTCACCACATGACAAAGGGTTGAATCATGGACAATTTTTTTTTGGTTGGTTTATTCATGATTTGATCAAGGAAAAAAATTGGGCTGGGAGTCACTAACATTGAAAGTCTTTCTGCGCTTATAAGTACACAAATTATCTTTCGCATGCCATGACAGCTTATCAAAAACTATTCTTCAACACTCAAGAAGGGACTTCTCTCTAGTATCGAGCACCTGGTCATTTACGAGGCAGGAAATTAATTTGTCAGCTTAAGATATAATGTTTCCTAAAATCACTCACTTACCTTCTTTGCAACCATAAATCTCCACTCGCATAGAGATGTGGTTTTTCCAACCTTTCGGATGGAAACGAACGCTTCTGGCAAACGCTCTGACATCCGGACTGAAGACATGTTTGACAACTGTTGTCCTGTCGCTATTTGCCAGATATGTCTACAAATAAAGGCGATAAGTCGATAAGGCAGTCATTTTGAGCAGGCGGCACACAATCTACAATTATGTCACGATTATGAAAACGAAACGTGTCTACATTCCAGTCAACTGCAGGAAAAAAACTAGTACTTTATTTACCGGTCTCAGTCGGGCTAGATTTGGAACTATCGTGTATTAGTTCTTGAGTATAGGATGGCCTGCATCCTCAGCCCTAATCAAAACCCCGGGTACGGTTTTTTTTAATACAAACTCCGTGACTGATATTATAATAAAGCTCACATCTAACGCGCGTTAACATCTCGTGTTTCTTCCTACACTTATACATACCTAAGAATACATAGGTTAATAAATAGGTTAATTGACCACTCCCCATAGGGACTTTTCAGGACCAACACCCACTTCTTTCGTGCTCTGGCTGCTTCCTGCGTGCTTTATAACAGAACAGAGCGCAGTCAAGACCTCTCTATTTTTTAAATAATAATAAAAAAAAAAACAGAAAAACACGCACGGCCGTGTACACATAGTATAAAGCGTGCAGTTGCATTATTGCCACGAAGTCTGTCGATTTTAGCCGCTAGGTATCGTTAGTTAACTTCCCCCAAGGAAATTTTGCCGATATTTATCTTTGGGTTTCTCTCTCTTCCCGCAAAGAGTACATGAAATGTAGTGGCTACTTTTTAATATATTTTTTTCGGATTTTGTGCACCATCAACTTTAGCTTGGAGATGGGCTATATTTTGAATTATTTAAAAGACGTTGAGGGTGTTGAACGTTGAGGGTTCAACGGAAACCAATGTGGCAGAGTTATTTTGAAAATAAGGGAGAAATTAAGGTAGAAAACGGAGACACAAGACAAAAGTAGGAAAACTAATTGTCTGTGCTTTCTGATTACCTTTACTTGGCTATTTTCCTTGATAAAGACCCAGATAAAGTCATTTGCAGTATAAGACAATGAAAAGCTTGTCACCCACTGATCGGAATCGTGCCGACCCTGAGTGGCCACGCCTCGTACGTTGAACAGACGTCCAAGATTTACCTAAAAAAAGAAGCGTTTTCATAAAAAACGTTTTTTATAATTGATTCTGAAAATCTGAGCCGATATCGTATATAGAGTAGTATTAAAGTCTATTCAATGTAAATCCCATAGTGAAATACCGCGACGCATAATTCGTGGATGATGCTCTCGTACGTTATTTTCTGATTTCATCTCTCGTGTAACTGATGAGTTAAATATAACTAGGCACTAATTAGCCATGCTGTGCACACTGCAGGGGGCAATGGAGAGAGACTGTTGATGGCCTATGCTCCTGAGAAAGAGTGAAGGGCGGACATATACCGTGCCCTTCTATATCCTACTATATTTTGTACTTTAGTTTCTAATTTTTTTATCTTGTGTGTATTTGATGACCTATAAAACTTGTGACTCTTAAAAAAACCGTTTTCACATGGATGGAGAGAATCAACGAAAGCAAAAAAAGAAGACATTTCAAAGTGAAAATTTGGTGAGAGAAACCTCATATGTTGCTTCTTCCCAGGCACTCTCAGTACGTGGTATAGTTCTTTTACTTAAAACTTCATTTCATCTTCATCAGACGAAGATATGAACCTACACTTGATCAGCTGCCAAAGTCAACGGCTTTTCAGCCGAGATAACTGGTAACGGGTTGAAATCCTTGCTTTACAAGCTTAACTTTCATTTTCTGGATTATTTTAGCATCTCATTGTTTAACTTCCACAGTTCTTGTAGTTTATTCCACATCCATCAATTCATGAAAATTGTTGTACAGTACTATGACCTTTCACGTACCTGTAGCCACTGATTAGCATTATTCTGTTTGGCTGCCCAACAATATTTCCCACCACTTGGTAGTAAATTAAGTTTGCCTCTATATGGAAGGTATTTAGCGTTGGCTGAAGATGAAGCAGTAAATGCTTCATCAGGAATTCTACCGTCTTCTACTCCCACAGGCATTAAACAGTTCTTGACTATAGTGAAACAAATAAAACTATAAGAAACAAGTATACTGAAAGTATATCTGGAAAATTAGGTGTTGAAGGGCCTATACTTGACATGTTTCGGTAGCTGACAAAGTGGGTGACACTCTAGAAGTTCTAGACTGTGACGAGCCAAAGTGCTGGCGGAATATCACCATTTTGATCAAATGAGCTTTGTTGACATATCCACTGTACTCACCATTACGACGTCCATACAACTCAACCCTGAAGCAATGTATATTGAGATTGTGTGTCCTTGGATGAAACCTGATGAAGCGAGCATCGATGTGAGGTTTCAAGGAGTGTGTGATGACAGTATTTCTGTCTGTTTTCCCGGAAAACACCTGAGATAAACGGAAATAATACTGAAATCACCCTGTTTGATCAAGTATGTAAAGTTTAAAGCAAGTCGACTTTTGACCATTTTTGGTTGTTTAAATGGTTTATAAAATCGAGTTTCCGGATGGGATTTGAACCCACGACCCTCCGTGATCTAGTCGGATGCTCTAACCACTGAGCTACAGGAGACTCTATGGTGAGCAAGGGTCAATTAGTGGGTATTGACTGGAACCGCATCACGCGGCTACACAGCCAAACATCAGCTAGCGCATAGAAGCTCACTAACAGCATCACGCTGTCACATTAAAGCATCACATGCATTAAAGCATCACATGCAGCCAACCATCCTCCAAAGTGAGCGTGTAGAAATGAAAATAAACAATTTAAAAAATCGAGTTTCCGGATGGGATTTGAACCCACGACCCTCCGTGATCTAGTCGGATGCTCTAACCACTGAGCTACAGGAGACTCTATGGTGAGCAAGGGTCAATTAGTGGGTATTGACTGGAACCGCATCACGCGGCTACACAGCCAAACATCAGCTAGCGCATAGAAGCTCACTAACAGCATCACGCTGTCACATTAAAGCATCACATGCATTAAAGCATCACATGCAGCCAACCATCCTCCAAAGTGAGCGTGTAGAAATGAAAATAAACAATTTAAAAAATCGAGTTTCCGGATGGGATTTGAACCCACGACCCTCCGTGATCTAGTCGGATGCTCTAACCACTGAGCTACAGGAGACTCTATGGTGAGCAAGGGTCAATTAGTGGGTATTGACTGGAACCGTTTATTTTCATTTCTACACGCTCACTTTGGAGGATGGTTGGCTGCATGTGATGCTTTAATGCATGTGATGCTTTAATGTGACAGCGTGATGCTGTTAGTGAGCTTCTATGCGCTAGCTGATGTTTGGCTGTGTAGCCGCGTGATGCGGTTCCAGTCAATACCCACTAATTGACCCTTGCTCACCATAGAGTCTCCTGTAGCTCAGTGGTTAGAGCATCCGACTAGATCACGGAGGGTCGTGGGTTCAAATCCCATCCGGAAACTCGATTTTTTAAATTGTTTATTTTCATTTCTACACGCTAAATGGTTTATAGCCCTCTAATGTCGTTTTACGGCAACAGTGGTTTTTCGCCTTTCATCATCACTAATTTAGCTAGCAAATACCTTCCACTTCAAATAATAATAATGACTGGCAAAGCTTTATCATTTCATACAATAATTATAACAGGCGTTCCACCTCTTGCTAAGTCAGCCAAACTTACTTTCTCCATAGCACGTTGTTTGTAGCTAGTCCAATGTAGTCCGTCCACACTGTATGAAAGAGTATATGTTTTAACTCTGTCTTCACTATTATATCGACCTTGAGTTGCCACTTTGGTCACTGCAGATATTTCTCCCAGGTCTATCTAAAGCCATTGGCTGCGGCTCTTATGCTTGGGGCACCAGGCCCCAACGTGCTTACCGTCCGACGAGAGGTTTAGTCTTGCAAGCGAAGGCCGATGATTATTGTCATAGCTAGTGGACGTAGTAAAAGCACCGTCAGGAATCCGTTTATCTTCCACACCCAGTGGCACAGAGCAGCTGTGAACTAAGAACATTGACTATTAACGCGTTAGTTCCATGCCTGTGAACACCTAAACGTGATAAACAGGCGTTGTAACAACAGGAATAAATCTGTAATTTTCATTCCAGAGGGTCACTTGCTCCTCAGAGGTAATACTGCGAAGTGTTGCCCACACCAAATAAATTTGTAACATCATCATTCTTTTTTTTTCTCTTCTTGTATTATTATTATTAATTTTATAAGTACTATGTAATATTATCAATATTACATATGATGCACGATCCTCGCAGTAGATAGCGCTATTTATGCAATAGCGAAAATCAGACCTGAAAAAAATCAGGCCTATACGGGACTCGAACCACTGACCTCTGCGATACTAGTGCAGCGCTCTACCAATTGAGCTAACAAGCCAATAGTCCATTTTACAGTTGTGTGCTCGGTTGCCAAGCCTTTGAATGGGAGTGAGGCTAGACATGACCTTGTTATGATACAAACCTTGCTGCCTTTCAAATGTAAATCACTTTGTTATCATGCTAACTAGATCAAGGTCTCTATCACAACAAGGTCATCTTTAGCCTCACTCTGAATCAAAGGCTTGGCAACTAAGCACATAACTGTAAAATGGCCTATTGGGAGCAGGCCGTTAAGTTGATTCGTAATAAACCCGTGAAAGTGATAAATGAGATGCAATGAATATAAGAAGTTCATATATTTTGAACTGCGGTATTAGATACGTATGATGCACGATCCTCGCAGTAGATAGCGCTATTTATGCAATAGCGAAAATCAGACCTGAAAAAAATCAGGCCTGTACGGGACTCGAACCACTCTACTAACTATGGTGAAGATAAAAAAAACAGATTTTGAAAAGTTTGACCAAAATCTCTGAAAAGAGAACCTACTAGTTTTGATTAGTTATGACACCTACCCTTCCTACAACTATAAACTTCTGCTCGCATAGATGTGTGCCCATGGTAAGTCTTTGGATGAAATCGAATGAGGCGACAATTGAATGGTGACAGAAGAAGGTGCTCCACAATTGTGTTTCTGTCCTTGTTACCTAAGAATTCCTGAAAAGTCCAAAAGATCGTTAAGGAGTAAGAAATTAGATAGTTATCTGACCGGAAATTCAAAGCAATTCATGTTGATTAGTGAATAGAATCATGGCATGGAGCGTCTGAAGGACGTGTAGGTGGCACCGAAAAAAATTTCAGCTATAGATCAAAGTAAACGCTAGCCGCACTCGTAAATATGTTTCACTAAGAGTAGATAGAACCCATTCTCTTTCCATTTTTTAAGACAAGCAGTACCAGTGAAATTAGAAGAAAATCCAGTTCAAACCTTATGTCATAACGTTAGTAATTTGCTTTAATATCCACGATCAATTGTTTCGACCTTTTACTGTCCCTTTTTTTAAAAAAAAACCTTCTAAATCTACGAAAATTTTCACTTACCCATGTGATACTGTTTTCTTTATACTCTGCCCAGTGCATCCCATCCACACTATAGGACAGAGTGTACTTTGTTACCCATTGTTGGAGTCTTGTCGCCCCTGAGTTGCTACCTTGGTAACTCGCACCAGTTCCCCGAGGTCTATTTGAAGCCACTGTTTGCCATTATTAGCGCCCGCTGACCAGGCTCCGTATCCTTTGCTGTTTGACTGTAAGTTCAATCTGGAACGTGCTGGACCATTTTTGCTGCTTGCACTTGAAGAAGCAAAAAATGCAGCGTCTGGTACATGACCGTTTTCCAAGCCAAGAGGAAGAGAGCAACGGTAAACTGTGAAAAGAAGAATAGAAAAAGATGTTTTTTACTTGTCACGAGTGTGGAACAAAGAAAATATTCTGACTGCCCATCAGAAATCGAACATCAAACCTTCGAAATCCATGCTCCAATGCTTTACTACCAAGCCACAGAGACTACGAGCAAGGCCATGCGAACTGAGTTCAAATATCACGCGTATGACGAAGGCGGAATCCGAAGGTCTGAGGTACGATTCCTGACGGGAACTTAGACTTTTTATTTGATTTACCATCTCTCTATTTGCAAAACGAGAATACTGATTTAATAATAAAACACAAAGATTGCTTTGCTGTGTAATTAAACGTTCAACAATGGCAAATGTATATCTATAAATATTTATGCATACAACTGATTTTTTTATGCGCAAAAAATATTCTTTGCTTCACTTATATGTAGGTTAGTAGGGCTCTAGAACTCTGTATTTCAATTAATAATGCATCCTATCAAGATTTTTCAGTGATCTTAAATAATTTAAAGTTAACGACCCCGTGTAAGGGACCATGAGAAACTAATATGAAGAATCTAGGACCAGGACAAACGTGAGGTTAGAAAATCAATATACATTACTTCGGGTTAAAAACTATGATAAGCGACCTAAAGTCGCTTTACCTTTATTGCTGCATACCCAACAAAGGGTTAATATAATCACTCCTTTTATGGAGAGACAGCTTCCCGTGTTCGTGTTTTTCAAAGGTGGAATATACCTAAGAGATGAAAAAAGTAGATTTTAGTTATGGGTGAAGTTTTAATTTCAGTTCGCCAATTACTTAGCTGTTTAAGTTGACAAGTACGAAACTGTGTATGCTTGACATTTGGTCTCCTAAAAAATGCCTTAGTTGCAGCACACGTGTAAACCAACATCTCTAGAAATAATTTTTCTCATATCTCGCCAACAGCAGATTTCACGATGGTACACCTTTTGAAGATTATGACGCAGTACATTTTTCCACTTACACCAGAATAGGAAGATAATCGTTTTTCACTGTATGTCTATTATGCTGAGGTAAAAAGCGTTAATTGGTTAAATATATCTTTTAAAAACGTGAGCTAATGATTACCAATGAAAACTGCAAAATGCAAAAGAGAGAGCCAGAAAGCGTGAGACAGAAAAACATTTACAAGGGCGTAACTAAAGGAGTCTTGGGGTGCCCGTAAACCCCCCCTCTCTTTTGTAATCTTTTTTCCTGCCACATTAAATACAACACGGTGCGGAGGTCGACGTGAAGATCTGGTGAGTACCCTTTCTTTCATACTGTGTGACCCCCTTAAAAAACACAATCCTGACTACGTCCTGTTTTATGAAAAAATTAAAAGAACAAAACGTTGAAAGAAGACATTTTAAAACGTGTAAAATCAACGAAATCTCAAAATTTTAAACAATAGCATACTGCTTTGGTAGCGGTACGGAGTTGTTTTATCATTACATCAATAATAAACCTTTTCCTCATGATATTTGACACAAAGCGATTGTACATAGCAAGTGATCAGAGATAAGTAATCAAACAAAACAAAAAACATTGGCTACCCTGAATAAACCAACAACTTTACACACTGCTAATAATTTTTTTGTTGATTCTGGAGAAGCGATATTTGCACGCAATGTTAAAATTTTGTTCTAAGAAAAATTGGCTGCCATGAATCTCAAATTTACAGAAGTAGCTAACACATTTTGTCATGTTTCACTATTTAAGAACGATGGTAAAGTAAATGGTGGTTTGCTGAATAAGAGCCTTTTAATAATGAATGAATGAATCAAAGATTACAAGTAAACTTTATCGTATATTTGATCTGAGAAGAAAAAAAAAAGAAGAATCATGAAAAATAAAACAAAAAACGTTCAAGAAAACATTGAGAACATCAACTCTCTCGTTGAACGCCCAGAATAGTTTAACACAATTTTTCCGTTATGGTTTTAGAACAAAGAATTGGTCATTGTTATTTTATTCATTATGAAAATCCTTCCATTGATGACTGCTACATCATGTCTTGTCACGGCACGGCACGGCACGGCGCGGCACGTCACATCAATGCACGTTAGCATCTCTTTAAGTCTTGTCACGTTACACATGTCACGTCAACCTATGTAAAGTCATGTTACTTCCCACCTAACCCCCCCCCCTCCCTCCACCCCAAGCGCCTCTTGGAGCTTAACAACCAATTTTCCCAATGCCTTGCCCCTCCGTTCTAATGTCCGCATGTAAATGTTTTTGCTCATCAACTTTAGAACAAGTCTCGCGGAAAAATAGGAGGAAACGCATATCAAACTCACGGTAGGGCTGTCCCTAAGTTGCTCCAATTTTCTCAAAAAGTTGCTCCAATTTTCCAAAAAAGTTGCTCAAAAGTTGCTCCAAAATTCTAAAAGTTGCTCAAAAGTTGCCCCAAAATCCAAAAGTTTCTCAAAAGTTGCTTTCTATTTTTGGGTGTAAGAGATTGATTTACAACTCAAATAACGATTTAATTAATAAATTTCGCTTAACGCAACCACGTGATTGTATTCGAACAAAACAAACTTTGCTAATATGCTTATTAAGGATATAAAGTTTCTCTGACATAAACGAGTGTTTG